>NC_090199.1:5292500-5575000 GCF_033026475.1 Channa argus
TTTGTGCCTTTCCTGTTCCAATTGAAAATAGTCTCATATTTTGTTTTTTTGGGGGGGGGTCACATCTTGAATAAAGTGTGTGAAATGCTGGATGCCGCTCTTTTTTTTTTTTGGTTTTATTAAGCAGTATTAACCAGTGCGTTCTTAGGTGCTGAAACACATGTGAGCATCCTGTAAACACACGCAGTAGGAGCTAGTTGCTTTACAGAGACTGTGCCACTTTTTTCTTTTTGTTTAGTGGAAATATAAATGAAAATCCAATCTGTGAATTAAAGAGGCCAAAGTAAAATAACTGGAGCATTGTGTGTGTGTAATATTTTAGTTTTATCTATGTTTTGGCAAAAACTGGCAACCTGTCCAGGGCGTTTGTCCCATTCACAGCTAGGATAAGCTCCATCGCCTCCACACAGGGAGGAGCTGTTACGATATTAGAAGGATGGATGTTTTGGCAATTTCAGTAACAGACACAAAACCATAAGTCCATATAGATGAGTGAAAAAATCGAATCCACGAGTGGAGAGACAGGATGACAATGGCCTCATCCATAGACTCACTGAACAGTACGAAAATGATGTGAGTCACATGTTCTGGGCGTCAAAGTCACAAAATGTTAACCCAGATGGGAGGTTTTGGAGTCGTGGAGCTCCACCACTGTCCATCCTTTGGAAAAGAATGGGGCTCCATCCCTTTAGTAGATTTCCAGAGACTTGGACAATTAATGCCAAAGTGCACTGATGCGGTTCTGGTGGAACACGGTGGCACAACACTTTGCCAAGACATTTAATGTTGGTTTTTCCATTCATTTGTCTCCCCCGTCTTTACCTTGTGGACAGCCTACGTTATAGGACGGCCTTTCAGCCTGTGTGGGAAATGGATAAAGGGGTGAAATAGATGTTGTCTGAAAAATGATATTACACTGTATAAAACACTGTATAATACCTCTACATTTTTTTTCGTGTGTGTTTTTGATTCCTGTATTTGTGAGTGTATGACTGTGTTGTTTGTATGAAAAGCCAATCTGCGAATCTGCGAACTGACAGCTCTGCTTCATGTGCCTCTATCTGTATACGTGGCAGTCTATTCTTTCCTGCATCTCCCTTCCTCGCTTTCACTCCTTTGCTCTGTTTGCCTCAACGCAAATATGAGAGGGACGGAGAGAAAGATGGAGGGCGGTGTTTGGGGAGACGGATGCTTTCGAATGTTAACTTCGCTATTTGTCTCCAACAATAACACCAGCAACAGGGAGGACAAATCTTATCGCCACCCAAATGTTTATTTTCTGCCATTGTGAGAAAGCAGACTGCGGCTGGTGGCGATAAGTTAGTGTAGAAAAACACCATTTGGCTGCTTTTTTTTTTTTTGATGAATGCAGAAAAGGTTAGATAGGGATGTAAGAACGAGGGATGGCCTCAGGGAAGGAGAGAAAGAGGTTCCGCCATGCACAATTGTTATAGTGCGGTGCTGGTATTCAGAAAATGCTGCAGGCTTCTCTGGAGATACACAGCATTATAAAAGAACCCCAACAACAAGCAGTGGTTGTCTCAGCACAGATCATTTCACACTTGAAGTGGCGAAGGTTGAAAATCATCTGTCAACATGGGACAGATCCGTAGCTCACTCACAGTTGTGTGATAGTAGAAATGTTAGAGACGGAATGTAAAGTGAACGTAACAGCTTTAAAGTAGAAAATACTTAAA
This sequence comes from Channa argus, assembly GCF_033026475.1. Classification (NCBI taxonomy): domain Eukaryota; kingdom Metazoa; phylum Chordata; class Actinopteri; order Anabantiformes; family Channidae; genus Channa; species Channa argus. The sequence continues at coordinate 5,294,198 of NC_090199.1, forward strand.
GTGTTTATAGACAACATCGCACATTTATCACTGTAGTGCCTCTGAGCAAGGCAAGTCACCATCAGCCGCTGTAGTCAGTGGCTGTGCTGCAACATTCGCACTTATCTATGTATTGTAATGGAGCCACAGGGTGTTTCCTGAAAAAGTATGTGAAGGCCTGTAAAACGTGTACTGTACAAAAGTGAAAATAGCAGAGCTGCACTTCCTAATAACCTGAGATACACCGGCATTTAGAAAATGCACATGTATTTTTAAGATTAAATATTTCATTGCAATATATTCTGTAACCTGATTTTAAGTAAAGTGAATTGAATTGAGTTGAAATTTATTTCAAGAGAAACAAGAAAGATAAACTTGGCTACAAATGAAGCCATTTGGTTTCAATAGTCTTTTTGTGTGTTTACTTTGTTTTTCATAATTGTATATCAAATATATTCTCTTATTTTGGCCCCTCGTTCACTTTAAATAGAGGGGCCAAAGCATTAGAACCACCTCTTTCCAACCACGTCGACCTCAAAAATTAACAGAGAGTAAAACTGTCACATTTCTGACATTTTCAACTTTAAAAACACTGTAACATTGTAAAAGTAGAATTCATGGCAGAGCTGCTGAATTGGATTGCGTTACATTGTACGGTTGTGCCTAAAAAAGTGGCCGGTGAGTGTGTGTGTCGGTGGATGGAACATCTCTCTTTCGCAGCTCCACATTGTCAACTAACTCACATCATCTTGGGATGGAGACGGCCGAGAAACTTTTAATGTTCTTCTTCGGTTTGTGTGTGTGGTACTGTATAGCCTGCAGACAGACTGAAAGTTTCCACTGTGAGTTCCGCTCAGTGTAAAACTTATTTATGGTGATGGCAGCTGAACCCATTGGGGGTTGATGATGTGTTGAATAAAAAGTCATTGTTTGGCTTCTGGACTCTTCACTCTCTCTGGGGCCCACACACACACACAGACACACACCTTTTTCCTGTTTGTTCTTCCCCTGTAATGCTGTTTTGTCATTTATTTGTTGCCTGAAACTTTGGAATCTTCTGCCTTGTTGCTTTGGGTGATTGAGTAAAATCGAGGAAAAAAAGTAAACGCGAATGAAAAATAGATAAAAATGCAAATCACGGTAGAGTTATAAAATGAAAGGACCTGCATGTAGAGCCGAGGAAAGACAATTTGGCCTGGAGGAACTGCTTCTGATTCAGCCTTTGCATCAAAATCCTTTCATGCACCTTGTTTGTCCTCACTGTCCCAGATTTCAGATAAAGATTCTTTTTTTATTTTTATTTTTTTTGGAAACCTCTCTCACTCGAATTACCCAGCATCTGTGTCATATTAGTACTTTACCGAATATTATACAGTTTTGTAGCACAAAGCATTTGTCTAAGAGCTGGAGAGACAGCGAAATCTCCAATGGCACTGAGAATTCCTCTTGCAGCCAAGTCAAAAGCGCAGCACAAGTTCAGCAAGAGTGCAGCAGGAAAAAGGGGAAATGCCACACAAAGCAAATATTTCCTATTTTGCAAAGTGAAATCCCGAAATTCTCTATAATAACTTTAAAAGTGTAGAGAAGTAACCACTCATGTAGTAGAAATATTGTCTTGTTCAAACCAGTTACTTAGAAGATAAGTTTGTGTTATTTGATAAGGGAGCAAAACAGGATTTTCCACAAACAAATCCTTTGTCAAGCTGCAGCCAAAACACATCAGACGTGTAACAAAGCAGGCGAGGAAAAGTGGGACTTTTACAATAGTTACAAAGCAGAAAGTGGAGCATTTCTTCAGAGGATTCTTTTGTCCGCTGGGTCCCTAAATTCTCTTTCAGAACTTCACATACCAGGAAAACTCCAAAAGCCGCACAAATCGCCCTCTTCCAAAGAGCTAAGATCACATTACCTTTTCCATTTATCTCCATATTTTTGCATTTTTGTGTTTGGTTCAGCGCCGCGGGGGGCACCAGTTTTGGATGTTTAAATATGTAGAGGACATCTTTCAGGGCACCTGCATGTGCTACACCTTGGGGACTGTGCTTTTTCACACCTGAGATCGTAAAAAATTCAAGCTGAAGTGGTGCATTAGTGTGCGCCACGATCTGAGGAAGGCGTTTATCAAAGGCCCCAGACTCAGGAGTGATGATGTAGTGTAGAGTGGCTTTTGCTGTCACAATGCAGCAAATGTGATGCTCTAACAGAGCCTCGCCAGCAATTTAATATCTGTCCCCGTGCCCTGTGAGAGCTGCTCCAGCCATGGCTATTTGTCATGTCTCTCTCGCATCTCTTTGGTCTCTTTTCATTGAAGCGGACGAACAGAAAATCACATGTGGTCCAGGGTGGTGGAGCAGGTGGTGACATACTGAATATATAAAGATTCTCTGATCTGACATCCACAATGGGCACGCGTGACACTGTGAGGTTTGCGTGGGACCAGTCACACTTGGACTTATGTACTGATGCTGTGTCATCCTTTAAAACATTCCAATTGTTTAGTTAATTAGGTAACTGCAATGATTGTAAATGGCCAAATGACTGGCCACGGGTTTGAGCAGCAGGAGTGAGAATAACAATCCTGCGGCACACGTCTCAGAATGAGTGGCATTTTTCCCTCAAAGGTTAAAGGGCTAATGCCACTCAGAAGCAATTTGGTTTCTCAGAGTGGCACTTTGAGTTCAAAATCGAAGTGGGGGAGATTCCCTCCGTGACACACGTCGGATAAATAAGAACGCTTTGGCATTCAGAGGAAATATGTCACATTTGTATTTTGTACTCGACACATCGAAAGGCAATCTGTGTTTGGTGGTGAATAGTTTTTTTGTGACTCAAAATACTGCAAAGAAACATCCATCCACCCGTTCTCTGTCACCGCTTATACTATTTGGGTGACGAGGGGGCTGGAGCCTATCCCAGCTGTCATCGGGCCAGAGGCTGGACACACCCTTGAACGGGTCTTCAGTCTATCTCAGGGCCACAGAGAGACAACCATTCACACTCACGGGCAATTTAAGATTCACCAATTAGTCTAACATGCATGTTTGTGGGAGGAAACCCACGTAAGCACGGGGAGAACATGCAAACTCCAGACAGAAAGGCCGCGGTGGGCCAGGTCGCAAACCCACAACCTTCTAGCTGTGAGGCAGCAGCGCTAACCACTCCACCACCTGCCTGCAAAGAAAACACATAAATATTATTTAGAAATAGTGTGATACTGCTGTATACAGCAAAAAGCTGCAAACGTTAATGTTGTGGTGGACAGGAGATGCTGTCCAGGTGTCAGAGTGCTCCTCATGCTGGCTGCTGTCCACCACAACATCGGTGCTACCACGTGGATTTATCTCCATACATGTTGCCATAAACAGTGGTTTGTATTGGCTGTGAGGTACAAAACACAGCATTTCAGTTCAGTTTCAGATAAAAAAAAAAAAAAATCATTTCAGATCACAAAATGTCAAATACCATTAGCTATGGTGCAGCTAACTGTTGCTGTCATGGTTTTAAGATCAATGCAAAACCTTCTTGGGTTTAAGCACAAAACCTACATGGTTAAGGTTTAGAAAAAGATCATAAATTGGGTTAAAACAGTAAAACATTTGCCCAGCCACACATGGAATATACCAAAACTCTCCACACTTGATTAATGCCGAGAAACTGCTCATGTGTGCTGAGTTAAGATATTCTAAATAAAATTAAACATGTGTTCAAACGTTCACAGCTACTGTCTCTACAGTTACATTTCCCCCCTTTGGGTTTGTTAATGCTGTTTTTTTTATTCAAACTTATCTAATGTATTTAAATTCACTTTATTCCTCTTTGTGATCGCACATTTTACTATTGTACTTTTTTTTTTTAGCTTTTTTGTTGTTTGCATTTCCATGTTCGACTTTTTCTTTGTCATGCAGATTTGTTTCCTCTGTTGGGATAAGGTGTTTTTAGAAACCCCCCCTCTGGGTTTGATATCGCACAAACGCATGTTATATTTTCTCTTTTCGCACTGCTTTTAATTTACACTCGCGTGTTACAGTACAATTAAAATCCGTGTAAAGACATAATAATTGTATTCTTTTAGAAATCATTTGGCAAAATGTGTCCTCATCCCAGTCCTGGATACACATACTGTGCATGATATAAGAAATGAAAACTTCATGTTTCTCCATTCAGTTATGCCCCCATGCACCCTGCACCCAGCAGGAACAACTACGTTTCATTTGCTATTCATTCGTCTCATTCAGAGAGATACTCGCCTGCAGGCAGACCTGAGTAGATACAGTAGTGGGTAATTACATTTTGAATAGCTGAAGAACACGCGCTGTGCTTTATTTATCTGATCTTAGCCTGGCTCCGGTGGATGTTTTACAAAGGAAAGAGATTCCCACTTTCCACACCCGAGCTGGTGGTGAGTGAAACATGATTGGCCTTTACTTGAACTGTCTGATCATAGTTTCCACTGATTGGATGTTTCAGACGAGCACACCAGTTTCCATTTTGACTTTACAGCTGCTGGATGATGATCACGATTAGTTTCACCCCATTTCCTCCCGTATCACCCTTTGCATTTTGATCAACGGCCTAATTTACTCTGATTGGACAATAACATCTGACGCATACACCTCCACTTGTTTGAAAAACTAAAATACATTTTCTCTGCACTTTTTCCCCGGCTTCATTCCCATTTTAAACATTTTCTTTTTCTCCTATGCTGTCACACTGCAGAATCGAAGGGAGGACAGAGGTCTGGCTATGGAAGGCTAACCTTATCTTGCAAATTAAGTGTCTACTACGGTTCAACTCTGTGTGAGGATAACTCGGAAACCATTTCCTTTACCGCTTCTCACTGTAAGTCAGATAGATACAGTACAATTAAGCCCAGGAAAGGTTGTACCTAATTACCTGTCGGGCACTTCGGAAATCAAAAGGTTATCTGTAGCGTATGCAGTGAGAAAGGTCTCTGCATCTGAAGCTATTCATGCGCCACTGGACGTGAGATGGGAAGCAGGTGAGAAGGGCCATGCGTGGTATCATTTGTGTGTGTGTGTGCATCTGCCTTAATCTTAGTTTACTATGTCTCTATCTAAATTTCTTGTTTTGTTTTTTTCTTATATTGCAGAAGTGGCCTAATTTCCAAACAGGGATCATTAAACTTTAATTTAATCTAATCTAAGAACCATGTAAGCTGGAATTGGACATTTTCTAGCCAAGCACCGAGCTTGAAGTGGCACAATTTAACCAAATTATTTAGGGTGTTGCATTTTCTCAACACGCTGTGTGTAATTATAGCCACACACATGAAGCTCCTCTGGGGCCTGTGGCCTCAAAGACCCAGTGGTTCAAGGCTGAAGAGCAAGTTTCACAACACGTTGGAGGCCTGTTTTAGAGATGATGCATAGATGAAGCATAAAGCAGTTCAGGTCACGCTATATTTTTAATATTGTCAAAATAGCCCAATGATGCACTAGCTAATCTCGTCATACTATTTCACTTGAGATGTTACCAATATAAAGTTAATTAGACTCGGTAATTTCCTGAAACAGCTGGGTACTGAGGCTTTTACGCAAATGTCCCAACAAGCAGCCATGAGTCTCTGTTCTTAGAGTAATAGCTAGAGTGAAATTGCTACACATCTGCAAAACTGTACATAAACATTGCTAAGAAATGGTAAAAATAAAAAAAGGTTCTGCTTGTTCTCAAACAGGCTGGACACAGAAATGATCCATGTGAGCACCTGAGAAACAGACAACAGGGAGTAGCACCGGCTTGTCGAATCGAAGTAAACTACAGTGCCTGTGTTCATGGGGATCAAGGGGAATTGCCCCCACTGCAACAGTGCGGTTTACACTGTGTACTGTTGTTTGGAATTCACTGGTGTGTGTAGCCTGTTGTGCTGCTTCTCTGTTACTAAGACATCTATATATATATATATATATATATATATATATATATATATACACTGTATATATATATATATATAAACTGTATATATATATATATATATATATATATATATATATATATATATATATATATAGTGTGCGTGTGTGTGTGTGTGCAAGATCAGGCAGTTTGTGATAGAAATATTTTGTCAGAGAACAGGATATTAATATGTCCAGTAACAATATTTTGAATGGACTGTCAAGCCAAAGACCCGAGTTCGGTTCCTTATTCCTGTGTCTGGTTAAGTTCAGGCAAAAAAAACGCTGATTTTATGGTTAGAAAAAGATAGTGGATGTGTTTAAAAGCTGGATCTTTTAATCTAACTTTTTAGAATCTAGGAAGTTTGATTTTGCTGTATTAAACCAGCCCTTGATCTTCTTCCGACCTTAACCAGCTGCTGCAACCTAAACACAACTATAAAATACTTTAATAATGCCGTAGTCATAGCAACTGGACATTGTACTGCAGGATCGCATATTACGGCATTATATTCTCATTATGTTCAAGGGAAACATAATGCGGCTGAAATTATGTTTGCAGTTTAGTTGTATAGACCCATGATTTTTAGGAGAATGGGTTGGTTTATGTCTATATATATATAAGGTGCAAGTCCATTTAGATCTTGCACTGTGGGCTATTGCACAAGGTCAGGTTTCTGTACCAAAATAAAGTGAAGCACAAAAACACAGGCGCACACAAACAAACAAGTGGGTCTTTAATTTTAGTTTTGCTGAACGTGTCTCAAAAGTAAATCTCGGGACATAACAGTTGTACAAACTTTAAGAAAAGAACAAAATAATTATTTTGGTGCCAAATTGTGCGCTAATAGCTGACCTAAGCTGGGTTTTGAGTGCAGGGTGCGACTGAGAATTTAAAACTGGCCCCTTTTTAAGTAGAGCATTAAACTTTGAAGGATTGGAAAGATTTGGAAATCAGCTGAATTACAAATTGCATTTTACCTGAGAGACTTCATTTTTTTTCAGTTCAACACACTTCAACCGGAGCAGAGATAGATTCAAATAGAAAGCAGTCACGCTCTCTCTCACACGCACAAAACTACTACGAACGGCCTCAGTAAAGCAGAATGAGATCTCATGGGAAACAGTCTTTCAGAGAAAAATACGCTCTCTGGGAAGCACTTAGCTGCTGAGCTGAAGTGACCTTGACATGACGCTGTGTAATTCACATCTCACCTTCTCTCTGTGTGCTTTAATCCAGCTGGTGGTTTGCTCGCGATGAAATAAAACGAAGGGGTCGAGAATTGCTTACATGTGTATGACAGTGGTTTGTACGCATGTTTTCTCCCCTGATTTCTCAAAACCTCTTTGTTTTTAGGTATAATTGTAACTCCGTCTGGTAGTGTGAATGACCCAAAAAAGACTAACTTCTAAACAGGAAGTTGTGGGAGAAGAGAGCCTCAAAACTCCCACAGTGAAATCTGCTGCAGATGTTTATCATTTTCCTTCTCTTTGTCCTCCCTTTCCTTGTCTGGGTAAGCAGCTTGTAAGCTCGGCTTACTAAAACCATTCATCCCTCTGATCTATACATGGCTTCATCTCAGCTCAGCAGGTGTCTCAGCTGGTCTGAACATGTTTTTCCTACATCTCAGCTGCAGATACACCTCTGTTGTTATAATTCTGCAGACAAAGAGGTTGGGGCCCTGAGTGTTTATATTCTCGACAAAGCCAGATAATCACCATGGTTGACTAGCTCCTTGGCAGTTATCACGGATGTGCTCTCTGAAATCACGTCGGAGCCCGATGTCAAACTCAATCTGAAAATAATAAATAACCCAGGACGTTTTTATAGAAATTAATTTCAGTGTTTCGGCCCGCTGTTGTTGATTGATGGAGCAAAGTGGGGATGCAGTATGTTCCCAAGTCAAGAAGGCTTTAGCTTCTGACACTCTGAAAATGTGTTTTTGTAACAAATGCGAGAAGGATGAGCATAAGCAGCAAGAGCTTCTTACTGTGGGATTATGGTTAAAAAGAGAAAATAACGCCAATCTTCATCACATATGCGAATTACGACGTGGCTGTGAATCAGGTTGGCAAAGCAGGGTCAATGGTTCAATTCCTAGTTCCTCCTGGCAACATGGTAAAGTGTTCTTTTACAAGACACTAAACCCTAACCACTACTAAGTTAGTAGTGCCTTTAATGTAGCAGTTGTGTATAACCTCCCCCTTACCCCCCATGGGGATTGATAAAGTAGAGCTCAGTAGAGCTTATCAAAATCAAAAGAAATACTCAGCATTTGAAAGGTGCAACGAAAAGGTGTGGAATAAGTGGGATTTGAAGTTTAAAGCTCAAGCTACCCGTTTGCGTCTGTGATTGATGCTCGGCGCTTTCAGTGTAGTCAATTAGAAGCTGTGGTGCTTCAGTATTTGATGCCTAAATCGATGACGTAAAATAAGAAGAGTCTCAAAAAGTCTCAAAAAGTGGTGGAAGTTACAACAAGACAAAGGACTTTTAAACAGGAGACTGCTATGCAGCTGGCCAACACTAAAGGGGTTCAGTGTCTTGCTCAAGGACACTTTGACATGTGACCGGAGGAATTGAACCGACAACCCTGGGATTGCTGTACTTCCTGCGCAACTCAACCTCACCCTTAAGTTTGTGTGCCTAACCCTAACTGTTGTTGTTTCTTAATGTAGTGATGCCCTGAAGATGTTTTTTTCCGTCTGTTTTTTTGGTGCACATATAATAATTCCTGTGGTGTCATAAGCTGATGCTCCTGCAGCGTCAATATCGAACGCAGTTGTTCCCAGAGCATCCAATGGTAACACCAAAAAAGCCTGTGGCCTCAACATGATGCGTCAAAGGATGTAAAAAGTGGCCCAATTTGACCCGGTAGGAAGCGTCAATATCTGACGCTGCGGGGTGAGGACGTGTTGCGGTGTCTGATTTCCATTCCTCAGTGCACTGTTGTATGAGCTGTGGTTTTATGCCACAAGGTGAAGAATCAGGAAAATTCCGGCTCAGCAGTGGCAGCGTGATGGGGTTCCGAGTGCACGACATGTTTGCACTGTACTGGCTACAGTTTATCCAGACATTTCCAGACTAAAGTGCCTCACACAGAGTCATAGTGAGTGTCATCGGCTGCACAATACTGACTATCGACCGAACTGACTCTGTGCAGCCAAACAGTTTACTGCAGTCATACCTTGATGCAATATTCTCACAAAATGCAACAAGCTTCTTGTAAACTCTTGTCAGGATTAACTCGAAAGGGCAAAGGAGGTGCGGCAATGAATGGATTTATGGGATCTTTACAACACTTGCCTTTGTCGCAGATCCTATTTCTCAGGCATCCATGCGTGTAAAAATTGAGTGAGAGGGCTGAGGGAGTGGTAAAACAAGGGAGATGAAAGAGAGGCTGAGCGGGAACGTTGGATATGCTTTATGTACAGTGAAGAGGAAAATGCGAATGAGACAAAGGAACAGGAAGTTGTGATAGCGGATGACTGACATACGGTAAATGAGTGGATGGATCGAAACACTTGGGAGGGGAGGGGTGTGTTTTGCTTGCTTGTGTCAAGTGTGTGTGAGAATCTGGAGACGGGCTCTTGTCCAGTTAATAAATGTTGAATGGCAGCTTGTAGTATGACTGTAGTACTGTATGTGCACATATTGTATCAGTGTAGCTGTTTTGTATTTGTCTTCAGAATGTGTTTGATTGTGTGTCTGAATATGCAGTATGTATGACTGTGATTGAGTGTGTGTGTGTGTGTGCACAATAGTTTGTGATTTTTTTTTTTTTGAACTCAGCAGGCTTTAGATTCCTGCAACTTCAGCTGTCTCACATGACATTTTCTGCTACAAACACAATTAATCTATTTTTTAAAAAGCCCATTTTTAGCTGCCTGAGTTTGTCTTCTTGTTGTTTTGTCTCCGATTTGAAAGGTACGCAGCCTCACTTTCATGGCAGCTACTTCTCAGGAGTGACTGTGCAGTGTTTATCCGACCAAAACAGTCTCCTATCATTTACTTAAAAGCCAGATCCATCATCCAAAAATAAGCTGAAGTCTGTCCTCCATCGGGAACTGACACATGAGAACGAACGCGGCTTTTTATACTTAAATTATCCGAAAGAGCTGTCAATTGAGACAGGAGATGTGTGAGAGCTAAAGATGAACTGAGAATAGTCTTTGCATCTTGTAAACTTGGTTAAAGGTAAAACGTCTTGAGATAAAATGTGTCGAGGAATATCGTGAAAGTGAAACTAATTGGGTCCTTTTCTGTAACTCGGGGAATTATTCTGGCTTCAGTTGGTAAAGAAATCGTAGCACTTAGCTAAATCTTGGTCAGTTTTGATCATAAAGTCTCACAGTTTCACAAAACCACGTGTTTGGTCAATTGAGAGATCTGGCAACAATAAGTATGGTTGTGTTCACGTGGGATCTATCGGCTTTGATGTGGATTTCCCAAAGCCGTGTTGAATGGTGCTCTGTGATTTTCACAGTTTCCTACCTGCGAGTTGAATTAGCTCAGTGCCGGAAAAAAATAGTCGCTTTGATCAACACTAAATGCCGCCTGGTTTTAGCTCCTTTCCTCTCGCTTTGGTTGCTTCCACTGCGACCGCAGTAGTTAGGATTGATGTGTTGCCCAGTTTTCTTTCTATTTGTACAAATCATTTCCTCAATGAAACCCTGAAAGCTGGTCAACTTCACCAAGAGCTGCAATTGTGTCCCTAAACGGCGTCCTGCCGTGCAGCGAGTTCACACATTTACTAAGAGTTAGCAGTGACAGTGTGAAACCCTGCTGGGAAACTGGTAGATGTGACGGTACCCGGTGGTAAAAGTCTGCATGGGTGTGACACTCAGACCCAAACAAGAGCTGTACCTGACCCAACCTCTGATCCAACGAAGCATTATGTCTTATTATTACACCCCAACAATCCACACATGGCTCTATATTATAACAAAACATCTGCCTCAATTATTAGCCTTCTTTCAGTCCATGGCAGGTGAATGTGGCTGTTAAATGGCAAATTCATTTTACAACTTTCCCATATTCACTAAGGATACAGAAAATCTCTCCTTTAGAAGAGACTCATGCTGGATACAGTGTGCGATACTTTACCAATGGATATAGATCATTACTGCAGCCAGAGAGGGAGACAAGGCCGATAAGAAAAAAAGCTGTACACAGCCTGAACCTGAAACCTTTGGCAAAGCACCAACTGCTCTGAATTTGATAATATTTTACCTTTATTCAGGTTGTCTGAGTGTTTACACTGGCTTTGAAATGGTTTATAAGGAAACGAATCATTTTAGTTGGTTAGCTGGTGAGAAACACCTGATCTCCATCTGCCGAGTAGGATGTGGTTGAACTTTGACTGTGAAACTACTATGTCTAGGGTCAAGCATGAACTTCACAAGTTGTTGAGAATACAACTCACTGACGTATTTTAAAGCACCAGTTTGATTGTGGCGTTTTATGATTTATGACGTTTTTGAGCTACCACTCGTAAGACAGTTAAGGAGAATGGAAGGTGATGGTATTTAGCATTAAAGTTTTAAATCTGATAAACAGTATTATTTACAGTTTGTACATAAACTTTATATAAGAAATACAGGAAGAGCCAAGATAAACCATATCCCTGCCTTCACCCCACCACTCATAAGCATAACATAATCAATGGAACATCTGGTTTGTATGACTAACGACAGCTGGTTCAAACTTACTTGATGATTGGGTCTGAACAAGATATGGGAAGTGTCATCAGCTGCTCCGTGAGCCTTTATAACCTACGCATACCAACCTTCTCCGTGCAGGGGACCAGGTTTATCATCAGAGAAGAGTGATTCCAGCCTCTTTTATCACAGATGATAATCCAGAAAGCCTATTGCTTCTCTTAAGATGTTCACTCGCTCTCCCCAGCCTGTTTTCACTGGGCTTCACACCACATTTCCAGAAAACCTGCGGCCGTTTGCCTCCTCACTCTGAGGTTTAACTCGGTGAGCTTATCGCTGCCTCCAGACAAGCTTTCCCCTTGAATGTCTGTTGAAGTCGAACTCAAGCGCGCGGCATCTGTATGAACATGCACACACATCAATAAATAGACAGAATATTTTCCTGATTGCAGTTCATTCAGACATCTTCCGCTTTTTGTTTTTTAAATCCACAGTAGCCCATTTCCTGGAAGGGGTCTCATTACAGTTTCTGGCAATCGGAAAACTGGCTCCATTTGGGAAGTGATATTCCTCCACAGCTTGTTCCACCAGCAGCCAAACACTGATTTATCTGAGCCTCACCATAAGCAACACCAAGCTCTCATCAGTCACTTTAGGTTTGGCTCATTTCACATAGGAGCAAAATTTTCAACCTGAAGAGAAAAACAGTATGCACGAGTAACACTGAGGTCATGTGCTGAGATAAAAGCTTAAACTAGCTGCCAAATAACGAATGAAATAAACCGATGCATGCACACTACACGCCCGAGCTGAGTGGAGTAAAATGAACTGAATGGGATAATATGAGTCACTCCACACCTGTGAGCTTACAGTGACTGTATATTAGGTCTGTTTCCATAGTAACACTTATTTAAATGGATATAACAATGTCCTTCACCTGCACCTTCAATGTAGTGACACCAAAACAAAAATTTCTTAAATACTTTCTGAGATGTAAATAAACAACAGCAGAAGCGTCTAATTTTCCGTCTCCAGCTCATAAACCTGATACTTTTAATCGTCTGTCTCTGTGGACATTCCATTACACAAAACATTTGAGTCGGCCCCAAAAGACAGAAGAGGTGGTCGAAAATTAGATTCAAAAAGACAGATTAGATCAATATTCCCAGAATGTCTCAAAGCACTTAACCTCCATCTTTGTGATTTCTTAGCAGCTTGCATGAATAGAAGAGATGCATCTTGAGCCTGGGGCACACGTTCACATTCAATACTCATTTAGATTTGAGCATTCATTTTGAAGATTATACTGTAAACACACTGAAAAAGGGGCGGCTGCAGCTCAGTTGGTAAAGGCAGTCGTCCATGGACCACAGGGTCAGGGGTTCGATCCCCGGCCCTGGCTATATGTCAAAGTGACTCTGGACACTGAACCCCCAACAGCCCATTCCCCTCCCCAGCTGTGCAGTGTCGGTCCAAGCCTGGCAGAAATTGGGGAGGGTTGCGTCAGGAAGGGTAAAAACTGTGCCAAATGAATCCGCTGAAATGATCCGCTGTGGCGACCCTGAACTAACGGGATAAACCGAAAGGACAAAAAAAAGAAAAACTGTAAACAGTCTGAAAAAAAAAAAATACAGGCCAGTTCACCATAGACAATCTGCACATGCTTTCATGTAATTTGTGGGATGTTATAAAAGCTTTTTTATATTGACGCTTCCTGAGGCGTCACATTGTGCCGCATTGTACATCCTTTGGTGTATCATGGTGACATTGCAGCTACGCTTCGGTGTTGGTATTTGAAGCCCCAGGTGCGTCACAGTTTGACGCTACGAGAACGACTTTATATACACACAAAAACCGCGTTAAGGTAAGAGAAAACAACTTCAGGCAAGACAAATTACAAAAAAACTGAACGCTACAAACGGTAACAAAGCTTACATCTACTTCCTTACTATAGTAATCACGTGTGCCACGTCGTGTCATGATCGTCATTAAAGTGTACAACTTGAATAATGATAAAGAGTTGAGCCCTGGTCTCCTGTGGAAAAGTCCCTGGGTCAGAATGCAGAACATGTATCTTGAAATTTTCAGGCTTAACCACTCCACAAATATCCTAAGATAGTTGAACAAGAAACAAAGCAAAGAATTACCATAAAAAAAAGGAAACACAAGTGAAATGGGTGACCACAGACAAATAAAAGCCTTAATAAGTACTTTGGCACTATTACCTTAATAAGTAATAGTGCAATTTGTCTCCCACTCTTGTTGCTGAGTGTGATTCGCTTTACAAAACTAAAGTTGTTGTTTGAGTCCTTCTCTTGAACAGCGGTATGTGTGTTTACAAGCTAAAGCTGTTTCTGAAGCAGGAGCAGGAACAATGATGCCGACTCACATGTCACAGTAATATTACAGGATTTTATACAAATATGGCTCTAAATAGTTAAAATGTTTTTCACACTGAAGATCAACACTAACAGCAGTGTAACAGGGACACAATGTGTGAACTTGGGTTTCTCTGAAGCACTTGTCTGATATGATGTGCACGCTAACTACAAGAAAAAACTCCGTAAGTAAAATTAACCGTACAAAACTTGACTTACCTTGACAAAAAGTAAAAGTTGAATCCCAAGCTAAACATCGCAGCTAAACAGCAACTGCTTCCAACGTTATTTATGGTTGCTACATTCGCTAAATCTCTGTGTGAACGATCAACACAAACACACATAGCAAGCAGCTCATAAAACCAGCTTGGCATCTGTCTTGCATCCATTTATCACTTGTACCTCTCACCAACAACTTATAGCCAATTCGATATTTACTCGTCTGATCTTTTGTTGATTGTCTTTTCTCAACCTTGCTTTATTGCCTTCTTGCTGCATCTACTGTTGAGTCATTCTGAAAGAAGTCCATGAGGAGCCGAAACTGTTATTTCAAATTAAAATCATCAAGTTTTGGGGCTCTAATACTAGAGAGGATGGAACAAAAAAAACAAAAAAAAAACCAACAAAAATGGGGGAAGAATAAATGAATAAATAAAGTTATAATTATCCATATAAAGAGAGCCTTGGATTGTTGGAGAAAAGAAATGTTTTGCTACTCCTTCACGTCTTTCATTTGGTCAAAATATTCCCTCTCGACCCAAAGCACATGATGACCTTGTGCAGAGGAATCCTCACAGAAAGAGAACGAGGTCAAATGTACTTGTTATGCTGCAGATGAGTGGAGGACTGAATTGTGTTGAAACACTCTGGGGCGGGTGGTGTTTATTAAGTTTTTTTTTTCCCCTTTCTTTTTTTTTGGGGGGGGGGGGGGGGCTTTCCATTATGCTCAACATGTCAGCAGGTCTGTTCTCTGAACACCATGCTGCAGAAGTAGAAAAAAAGACACAAACAGAAAGACAATGCATAAGGCCAACTCACTCACTCACACGCGCCGTTGAGTTTTTTCTACAGGCGCAAGCAATTTCCTGTAATTTGATCTGTGCCACAACTGAGTAGACTGTTGAATAGTCACAACAGGTATTTCTCTACTTTGTAGTGCTAACAAACAATTGACATTTCTTTTTTCCATTTCACACAGCTCAGTAAGAAGATCATATTTTACTTGTAAGAAGTGGCTGCGATTTATTAGTGTTGAACTGCACCTGCCCAGGAAAAAAAAAGGTTTCTTTGAGTTGTTGTCAACAAGCCGGAAACTTTGTGAGAATTCACCTAAGGCTATTTTGACATCAGCTTTTTGGGGGTTTGGGTTTGGAGCCAGCTGGGGGGCATTTCATGGTCAAACTGACTCAGATTGGAGGTCTCTTCTTTCAGGTACATGACTCTGTAATCTTTCTAACAACACAGAGGGGAACCTTTAGAGAAATAAGGAAAGAACCAATCAAACATTGACGGCTGGAATGACTTTGTGTTCTAGATGTAGTGAATACTTTATTCTTAGGTGTCAGCGCTGTCTTTGCCTAGTTAACAGACAGTTCTTTACTGGGAAATGAAAAAATATATTTCCTTACAAACTCTATAGTTTCTCATTGTGACAGCCATAAAACCAGAGGACGAGAGACAAATTTGGCCATGTGACTACCACCTACTCATGTCCTGTTCATAGATTTTGTGGTTTCCTACCTCCAGCTCAGGTGGACCGAGTCTCCACACTGCCCACAGGGTGGACGTGAATGTTTGCATGTCTGTGTACTGTGATGGATTGGTGGCTATCCAAAGTGTCTCTCTGCATTTCATCAAATAGGTTTTAGGTGACCGTGACCCTTAAGACAAAACCAGCTAAATAAATAAATAAAATACGTTGGAAGATGCTGTGACGAAATGGAGGGCAACATTCTGAAAAGTTTCCCGGCGAATGGAGGCGTTTCTCTGTCCAAGGTGCTGAATATCTACACTGCCAGATGAGCCCAGCTTAGCAGACATCTGCCCGTGGTGCTGAAATCCAGAGGCGAGCTATCGGCCGCGACACGTGCAGGAACAGATGTGCTCAGTCGGAACTCCTGATTAAGAACTGAAACAGTCACGCTGAGAAAGTGTTTGCAAGTTTGAGCTCATTATAGTAGCTACAAATTGATGTGGTTCCAATTTTTCTTTTGACAACAACTGCATCTCTGATTAATGATTCCTTCCCTCAAGTTTGTGGAATATGATTTGTAGCATATGTGTTTCTACATTTTATCTGCTCTTGCGACATTTGTGTGAAAAAGATTGATCATGAAATTCCCAAAATCTGTTTCATACAATATTGGTTTCTTTCCCTAGTTGTTTAGAAGTTGTTTTTTTACATCTGTCTTTACTGATTTAAACCTAATTTCTGAAAAAAAAAAGAGGCTTAATGTTCCCCACAGAGGTTTTTGGGGGATTATATCAATATAGAAACTTCACTATGATGTAGCACAACTCTCAAACTAATACTAGTAGACTGGAATGAATGAAAAACCAACGGAGCTCTGCAATACCAGAAAACATAAACATTCAATTTGAAGTAAAATTGAATGGTTTTGAAAATACTTTGGAGTCAATCATATGTAATTTGTAGCAAATGGGCTAAAATATGCAAACCCACTGCTGTGGTAATTTAAAGTCAGCATATTTTGCCTCTGATAATCTCTGCAATTTAAAAGATGGTACTCAACGAAAACAATAAATAACATTCAAATGGCAACTGCAGGAAAATGGACTGAAAAACTGGCTTCGGGCAATTTTTCAATAATCATTTCAACATCATTTTACGAGACCCTTACCTGCTCTGCCTTTGGAAATCCCTGCAAATAAAAGCCTCTGCCAAATGTCTAAAAAAGTAAATGTATTTCTTCTGGCCAGAGAGCCAAAATCCTTCGATGTAATCTTAGGCATTAGCAGACAAACAGAGAACAGAGAAGGAGCAGGACTGCATTTTTACTGCCACTTTCGGCAAACGTTCAGTTTAAATGCTGGTTCGGTTATTCGCGGCGCGCGTGGGATCGGGTGCAGTTTGTAGGATATGTATGCACATATGTGTGTTTTGTTCTGTGGGCTCCTCTTGATTCCATCCTTTCATTTCCTCTCAACCTTCATTCTAGTTTGTGGGGCACTCGGGGTCACTGAGCGTGTGTTAAATGAGTTGTATGCGTGTCTCAGACTTTTGGAGAAGTTTGTGAACATGTACAATACAAGTGACTGCAACTCTCTATGTATGTTTGTGTATAAGTGTGTGTGCGTGGATGTATGACCCAGTTCAATCTGTATGTCAGTCTGTGGCAAGTCACAGATATAAATAAAACAATCCATAGTTGCACCCTGGCTGAGGCGAGTCGTGCGCCCTGGCAGATGTAGCTGACAGCTGAAGGATGCCTGTATGTGTGTGTTAATGTGTGTGAGCTGGCTGAGTCGTTTGAAAACCCGATGGGTGGCGAAGGGGGGAGGGGTTGGGGTAGCTTCATACATGCATCCATTTAAGGGCTTCCTGAGGGCTGTGTGTGGGATGAAGACGCTTCAAGCGCTTAAGCAAAATTTTATTTTCTCTGCTGCTGTGTCTCACCCTAAGGATGTTAAAACACACACGCACACACGCATGCACACAGAAAAAAGTACTTACATGTTTTTTTAGTACTGCAAGACGGCAAATTTGTTGCTCCTGAATTCATATTCAGCAGGAGTGTGTGCTCAGCAGTGTGCGGCTTGCTAAATATTCAGTGCTAAGGACTTTATTATTGGTCTGCTAACTCATCTGTACCTGCCAAAGACGTACACATGAAAATCAACTGATGGGAGTGAAGCTCTAAACTCTGCTGAAGCTGCAGTTGGCATTTGAAAGAGAATATGTTATGTCAGAATGTAGAACAGCTGAAACACCTGATTTTGAGTTTTCTGTTTTATTATTATTATTTTAGTTCTTCTAGCAGCTGACAGTGAGACACACACATAAAAACGTAATGTTTTAAATATGCTTTGAGGAGGAAATTACATCAATTCTATTTGATCTTTTAATATTATTTTTTAGTCAGAATAAATAGCTAATTTATCAGGGTTTAGTGTTTGAGGCTGGACCCAAGGAAGAAAGAGAGAAGAGTGTCCTAAATAAAGGTTCAAAGGTCGCAAAGTGTGGAAAACAGGTAAACAAGAATCACCCCAGAAGGGAGGACAAAGCTGATCCAAAGAGAAACAAGAAACTAAGAAATCGACAAAACTGGTGTCAGACCAACTAAACAATAACCTGAGGGAAAGTAAAACAGAGATGAGCTGAGGGAACATTAGACTAGAAGGTCTAATGATAAGCAGGGAAATTAACAAAGGGGACATTTGAGCTGGAGGAACCAAACAGAGACTGGGGTGAAGGAACAGAGAATCTAGGAAATGTAAATCAGGAAAACTAGAAATAAGCAGGGTCGTCCTCTACTTATAAATAAGTAGAGATGTTAAACTCGGCAGTACTGGGGGAAAACTTAGGAACAATTGCAAACAAAGCCGCTGATATAAACGTGACGGACCTAAATACGTGAGCTTGTACCAAAGCAGAGGGTCAGGAACATGAACACACACACACAACAGGGCCCCCTGTGGCAGCAGGTGTCTTAGCACCATAATAGCGACTGGCATTTTGGTCTTTGACATGGAAAAAAGTCTTAAACTCAGGGTTATGATTGTGGAACTTCAACAGTTTAGACAGAAAAACAACTGATTATGTCAAGGGGCAGAAACTAGATGTCAGGGTTAGTACAAAGATTATTGTCCTGCTTTTCCTGCAGGTCACAATATTAAAACACATTTTACAATTAACTTGAATGTTGGGTCGCGAGTGTCTTGAGGTGAGGTGGTCTTATTAGAGAGAGAAGAGCAGAGAGGAGTGGACACATCCCTGCTGGCTTTCCGTATGCTGGATGTAAATTGTCCCGTCCCCTATGTCCCTGGACTGTTGAAGTGCTCCAGAATGTAATGCAGTCCAATGTAAACTCCGACGTCTACTGACCCGTTTGCCATGTGGGCAAACTGCAGCGGGTCTAGCAGGGGCCCTGTGATGTGGTTCAACACTAGTTGCCCAAAGGATTTCATGACCACAGACGTCAAAGCAACTGGCCTGTAGTCATTTTGTCCTGTGATAGTAGCTTTCTTAGGGGCTGGAATTAGGTTGATGGAACTTTACACAGCTCCACACATATGGTCATGTGGATGCACTAAGGGGGATGGGGTGGTTGAATGGGTCAACAAAACACTTTCCCATAGGAGACCAGAGATATTGTCCAGTCAAAAGGAAGCGACCCTGTGACTCTAAATACTATGTCACACATCTTTTTTCACATCTGTCATAATTTCTAGGTGCCTTCCTATAATAACCTGCTGGAACAAAGAGCATATGAAGTCAAACTGTACATACACTCACCGATTCCCCGCACCTGCATGTCTTTGGATTTTGAGATCACCTGGCAGAAACCCACACCGACACAATATCTTGCATAAGTCCAACACTTGCTGGTAATATATACAGTTTAGCTGCTCGACTGTTGTCACCAGTCACTTTGGTATTTTGGCTCCCAGCTGTTTCGTGCTGTGCAGGTTCTCCATGACCATCCATAAGCCGTGAAAGCGACTGAAAGCTGCACGGAGCTGCACACTGGGATGTTGATTTTCACTTATTTCAACTCTCACAGAATCATTCCGTTACATATTTTATGAGACACAGATATTTAAAGCTCCATTAAGCTATATCATTTAACATGAATGATTCATAAGTGGAAAGGGGAAAACTAACCCAATTAGCCCAATCTCCACCTATGCTTCTGTTTGGGATATGTCTTTCTCTTCCCCTTTATATTTCTTTTCTGCTTACCACCTTTTTAGAGAGCAGTGCTAACTGTTTGACATTTACACTGATTTGACAGGGACAATACCTCACTAACACAACAACAACAACAACAACAACAACAATTACAACACCCGACACACAGAGCTGTCATGGTCTTATCTCAGCTATATAATTGATTGAGACAAATTCAGCGCCATAGATGGACAATGTTAGTGACACTAAGACAAGCACACACTGAATACAGAGTAGGTATCACCTCCAAGCTAGTGTGTGTGTGTGTTTGTGTGTGTATGAGTGTGGATGTACTTCCTGACATCCTGCATTAAGCATGAGGCCAGGTCTTGGGCACACAGAGATGTGTGAGTCACACTGATTAGTCAGTCCTGCACCGGTCTGTGAAAGCAGCCCAGTCACTGCCTAGTTTGTATGCTGTGCATGCATGTGTGTGTCTGTGTGTGGGCTTGTGTGTGTGTGTGTGTGTGTGATGGGCAGGTAGAGTATTAGCCTGCGAGGAGCTGGGTCCTTGTTAGCAGGCATCTGGCAGGCAGGTAGATGTAGAGTGACAGAAAAGTTCACAGCATTCACACGCATAAATACACACACACTCACACTCACACACACACACACACACACACACACACACACACACACATCTTGCTTAATTGCAGAACTAACAAACTGACAGGCAGACATATACAAACCAAATAACACTTACAGGTGTAACACTCCTTAATATCTAATCTTTTGCTGTATGTGTATACGTATAATTCTGTAGCTGAATCGAGCATTGAGATGATATCGAATGGTCCATAGTTATATTTTAGTTGGTTATCTACTGCCTGTTGACATGTTTCTTGTGAGTGAGATGTGGAGAAAGTGGCCTTGGTGATTTGTCTGGGTTGACATTGTTACTTTAGTCAATCTTCTTTCTGTACTTTGAGCCACACCACAAACTTCTTCTAACCCCAACCATCTTGCTTCTGTGCCTAAACCAAACCATTTATATGTATTGTTGTGCCATCTAAATGATATCGTGGCCCATAATACTGCATGATAATGGCCTACTGAGCCTGCCAGCATGTGAAACGAGGTATCTACTCGCCCATAGTTCTTGTGATAAAAACAGCAAATAATGGTCATTTATTGGTGAAATCTCCTGACCTCTGGAATTTTCTGTAATGGTGTTTCAGAGGATTTTAGTTGTGTCTCCACATTTGAGGACCACACTGAAGGCTTTTCAAACAACTCTCTTTAATGGTTTTCTGTACTTACATTTTTAACGTTATTTTGTACAGTAACTACTGAGCACCACAGTGGACAAAAATGGACGAATAAAAACAATAGAAAGAGCCAGAGTTCTCCTTGTGGTAATTATGGAGCCCAAACCAGAGCAAAAGAAGATTAACTGTTGGAGGAGTGTTGATGTTTGTGTCATACATATTATAGGTTTCCAAATTGAAGCCTTAGCTTGACGCTCTCGTGTCATTCAGTCCACATCCACAAATCCAAAGAACCACTCGTGGAAATTTACATGTTTACTTGACAGACGTATAATGTGTACATAACAGTCTTCAACATGCAGCAATTTCAACACATCATCATTGGCACGAAACACTCAAAAAACAAAAAAAAAAAGGAGAGAGACGTAAAGAGAGAGGTCAAAAAACTGTGTGGCTCCACTATTTTCCCCAAAAAACCCTTGTTTTTGTGACTTCTCACCTGACTTCCCCTCCCTGTAGTCTATCAGAATAAAAGTACTTATTTATTCAAAAATAACAATTATAGTTTCTTTCTGATATAAAGCATTTTGAAATCAACCAAACACAATTTCCATCCAAAAAATTAACCAAACTTGCTGAATATGGCAAATATTTCTTCCACTTATTTTAAGACTTTATCTATTAACTTAAATTGCTGTAATCAACCAAACATAAACTGCATTTAGGCTCCTACACATATTTAAATTACTATCTGTGATGATAACTTTACAGGCAGGTAATTTATGGTGGCTATGCATTTGGCAGCATGTACAGAAATGGTCACATTTCTGTACTTCATATTTTAGTGTTTATAAAAATATTTGAATGTCCGCTTGATCTCTACTCATTTAAAACTGGGTTTTCTTTCTAGCTAGTGGGACATAGGTAACCTTTCAGGCTATAAGTGCATTAGTGAAATATTTTTGTTTAGGAAAGACCAAAACACTATTATTATAATTTTAAGATCCAAGTATCAAAGCCTGTACAGGAATAAATTGCGGCAACTCATGTGTACATTAACACATGGTTATCCATGCGATGGTGCACTGCAGTCTCCACTTTATGTCTTTGAAGGAATGTAACAGTGCAACCAGAAATTCACACATTACCCGGCTCGTGGCACTGCACCATCTGTGCCCATTAGAAGCTGTGACATTTCTCCCACAGGCCTTGCAAACAATAGTGTGGAGGCGAGTGGGGAGGGGGAGCGACCCAGCCAAGCTCTGACTGAGTCGAAAGCCTTCCTTTGCGGTTCAGTGTGACTGCCAGTCCCTTGCCAGGCTCTGGGTCTTCAAGGCCTCTTAAGGAAAGGCGGCGAGGGATTCAGCGGATTGCAAAGCAGAAAAGTGAAATTGTTTCTGAACTCATCTAATTTTTTTGCTGAGTGACTTTTAAATGACGGTGAATACCAAGGTGCCAACCAACCCGTTCTTATTCCAAAAGCTCCAAAAAGCACCTCTTTGTGTTATCTGCTGACCCTTACGGTAGCAATTGCATCAGTGAATGATACACTTTCATTGTAGTACAATGGAAACCCAGACACTTCTATATTTTACGTATATTGTTGTAGGATTTAAGTGAAAAGACTCTGCAGGGAGGTGGTGGATGGTACAACAAGACACACGACATTTCCACAGGAGACCATGGTTCGTGAGTGAGACAGTGTGACATCACAGTTTGTAGCCTTTTGTTTTTATATAATTTTTCTTGTAACTTTACCCTAAGTTTTTATGCCTAACCCTAACCCATGATGTTTCTTAACGTAGCCTCACCCTGAATTTGTTTTCCCTAATGCTAATGCGGTTGTCGTGCGTATATAAAGTCGTTCCCATGGTGTCAAATTGTGGCGCACTTGAAGTGTGCTATAATGACAAAGGGCAACTGTAGAAGCAATAACAGACGCCTGTGTTCCCATGGCGCCAAATGGTGGCGCTACTGGACTGTCCAACAGTAAAACTGAGGGGTACCTGTGGCGTCAAAATGATACGCCAGAGGATGTAAAATAACTGGCCCTTAGAAAGCATCATTCTCTGAAGCTGTGGGATGAAAACATGTTCTTACTATGGATCTTCGACCACAGTTTACTGTCAAACCTACAGTGGACCCACAGTGTAACCAACAACTTCTAGCCCAAAGACTGGGGCACTCTTGCCATCTATGTGACTCTTGAAGGCTACGTAGAAAATTTTTTGCCAATACCCCCCAGGGAGAGGATGACTAAGAAACACAAGCACTGATGACAGAGGTGCATGAGAAGTTCCCCTAAAGAAGGTTGCAAACTTTTCAAAAGAACAAGGGCTGTTATAGTGGATTGTAATAAATTATAGAGGTATTCATAATGTCCCCCCCCTCGGGTGTTCATATATGTGTGAGCTTATGTGTATGCATACGCAGAACAGCAGGTAGTGACATTTTGAAGAGTAAACATACACGAGCGGGTTGGTTGATTTTTGTCCTTGACTGAAGTGCAGAGAGAATATCACTTTGGCATTTTGTGTTTTCTACAATGAAAACTCATTTTTACCGCTCCAGAGTTCCTCGCCACCCACACAGGTGTTTTCAGTTATAATGGGCACAATTTCTCTCTCAGGTTCAAATTGCCTGGAGCTACACTGGGACTTTCTAAGGTCATTAAACTCCATGTAGTTACAGAAGTAATAAAGGTGTATGTTGCCTTTACAACTTTAGCAAAATGGGAACAGAGATGTTGTTTAATGCCCTCTCACAGCCCTAAGAAGAGGTCAGATAAACTGTGTTGATTTAAACAGGCTTTTCAGAAGCTCAGGGTCTTAATATGCGTGTTTAGTAGGTACTGAGTACTGAGATGTACTCATAACTAAATTGGGTTGGATCACACAGGCAACTTTAGCTTGAACTTTTTCTGCTACAGAGTAATACTGCACAATTAGTCAAATAGAAAGCATTTGACACGTACGACCTGGACAAGTGCCACAATAAAAAGTGATACAATAGAGCTAAAAAAAGCTAAAAAATGTGATGCCAGCAACACAGAAGTACAAAACATCATGGTATAACGACAAAAGCCTTATCTGTGTTCATAAAGGATTTGCAATTTAATACATGGTATATTTTAACCCTCGCAAACTCATGTTTATAAATTATGTATTATGATAGTTTGAAATGCTACAGTGATTTCTTGTAGATAGTTGTTCTGTAACTGCAGTACACAATTTAGAAAACCAAATGATTGGCTGTATTGTGTTAGAAGTGCAGAAAACATGTAGTTAGAAAAACCGATCAAGTTAAGAAAAGACTAGTCAGAAACAAATTCAGTTGCTGTAAAACTACAAGACAAAGCCGTACAAATAGAACAAAGTTTTAAGGCCATTACTCCAAAAGGACACTCTCCTTCAGACTTCTTTGTTAACTTTGACAACCTAAAAGACGTTATAGTCCTTAAAATACAGTGGAGACTGTGCTGAGAGTTCAAAGATAAATGCTGGAGCCCTGCCACACAAGTCTCTGAAGGTAATTAAGAAAACTCTTCAATCAATTGTAAAATGTACTTACAGGGCTGAAACAGGGCTAGTAGAGCCTGACTATTGTGCCGGTTAAATGTCTGCTTGTCGAATTCTGAAAAGATGATATACCAGGACAAACTGAAATGCAGCAGCTACTGTATCTAAAAGGCTTGTGAGGACACAGAACAGTGTCTCTAAGTGAAGACATGCACCTTACGTGTTTGGGTTTGGATTTCTAGTGTAGTTTAAGCACAAGGCCTTCCAGGCTTCGTAGCAGTTTGCACTTTTCTTTTTGTTGCTGGTTTGATCCCTTAACGGTAGTAAACCTGTGAAGTGGGGAGTGTTTGGGTTTTTCATTTGTAAGGGAATGTTTCTATAAAAGAATGCTGACTCACCATTATAAGTTGAAAACCACATAAAGGCTGGATAGATTCGAGTCATTTTCTGCAGTGGGACAGGGTATTTGTCATGTACTTTTCCCTGAGTGAAAACTACCTCAATTAAACAGAAATACAATCTACAGTATATTCGACTTCAGATTCACACACATGCAATATCCGGGATGCATGAGCTCAGGTCTTTACAGTTTGATTAATGTGTAAAACCCGTGCAAACACACCTTAGGACACTTAGCCCACATGACTGCATGTCTACACAAACACATACCTTCTATCTACCATCACTGACAAAATGCATTTCCTGACCCCTTAGCTGACTAACAGGACAGCATTTTCAGCATTTATACTGGGAATCAAATTGAACTGAAGTTAACTTTGTCTTTGTCTTTGTAAATGTTATAAAGATAATAATATGTTCTCTCCAGTAATTCACCATGTTGCAACTGCAACAATTAACAGAAACTCAACAAATCCATGTGAATTGTGTGCAACCTTGCAGTTTTGTTCAATCATTGCAACTTTTAAACTTTGACCTATGCTCAACACATCATGAGCAGACACATGCATGTGTATGTGTGTGTGCGTGATACTGAGAACACTCAGTGAGGTTTATGCTCAACTGGAACAGTTGGCTTTGCTTTTGAATCCATTCTCGCTACAATTAGATTTACATTTTTTTGTTTATTGGAACAAATGCCTTAAAACATTGCGAGTCTAGGAAGGACTGACTAACCGACCATCACCGTCTCCAAAAGTGTCCCTAGACAAGACACAACCCCCAAGTGGTCCAAAATAAAACTCCAGCCAATGAGGTTTCACAAACCAATGGAAACTGAGTGCCAGTCCAACACCTGCCAAATTGTGGAGAACTGCATCAGGAAAGGCAGTTAAAAATCTGTGCAAAACTAGTGTGTGGAGCAGAGAATCTGCAGTGGCCGACCTCTGATGGGAAGCACAGACGGAGAGAGATTGGTTGCTCAGTTTTGTTATACTGAGGCAAAAATAGGACATAAGAAGGTTTAGTAAAATAAATTTTAGTTTAGTTAATAATAAGACTTTTTGCTTATGTTACAAGACCTTTGTAAGTGTTATACAAATAAAAACATGGTAATGTAATGGTAATATCCTTAAAACAGTAAAAGTACAATGTGTCAGGCCTTGAACATCAACATGTAGCACAAAGGGACTGGACAAAGTGAAACTTTTTGACATCTGGGGACATACTTTAATGATCTTTTGTTCAGTTTTTGTAAAGCTTCCTCTCAAAACCCTTCTCTCACGTTCAAAGGGTCAGGGTTTGAAAAACAAATCTCTTGATATAAGATAGAAGAATCATTCCATGAAGACTCTATTCTTGATGTTTTGTCCTCTATGATTCTGCTGCAATAATCTTGTGCAGAAATAGAGAGAGAGAGAGAGAGAGAGACGCTCTTGTTAATTTGATTATAACAACTCTTCCTAATTTGATGTTGAATTTTTCTACTCATATACTCTCTAATCCACCGAGCTGATAAATGTCTGAGTCCATGGCATGAGAAGCAGCAACAAGCCTGCATACTGAGGATACTGTGTCATTTAAAAAGCTGTGAAATAACAACAGGATGTGGCATCTCATAATCTGTGATTACATTTTAGTTTAGTTTAATATGATTTGTTGGAATGAAAGTAAAGAATTATACTGGCAAGATCTCACAGTCAAAGATGGAGATTTTCCCACATCCTGTTTTGTGCCTGTGCGAGTGTTTTTCTTGCACTTGTCTCCATGTTTGCATGGAGAAATTTAAGATTAGAAACCAACGTTGTGAATAGATATCGGTTAGTTTAAAATAGGGTTCGGGTTAGAGTTAGGGTACAGAGAAGTGACTTATGTCAATGAGTGTCCTCACAACTGTAGAAAGATGTGATGCACAAACACAGAGACACAAGTAGTGTGAGTGTGAAACAGACTAGTTTTGTTTGTCATTGTGTGTGTGTGTTTATGACAGCAGGTGCAGAGAGCAGAAATCCCATTAACAGTATATGTTTGTTGAGGGAAAATAAAATGTTTTTTTAAAGGCTTCTGTATCGAGTCAAGCTGAGAAATTACCCATGTCCTCCCCAAACTGCTTCATCTCTCTCGTGCCCTTTCCTTTTTACTCCCTCCTCCTCCTTCTTCCTCATCTTGTTCCATCCTCTTTCCATCACACTTGTTCCCTTTCCCTCTCTCCTCCCTTTCACCCCTCTCCTCTTACTGTATATTACCCCATTGTCTCCCCTTGGGTTCACCTGCTCTCCACTTAGACATTTTTCTTTCCCAACTTTGGCCTTAATTTAATTTTCTGCCCCATTAATACAAAGCTAAGGCCCTATCGGCCTGATTTGCAGTCCAGGCTGAGAGAAGAAGGCATGCCTTATTTCCGGGGCTTTTCCTTAAATCAAAAGGGTGGCCCAGTCGGCTGATGGGAAGAAGGCTGATGGATGGTTGCAGAGACTGAAAAAAAAAAACAAATAGCTTGGCCCAAAGGAGAAGACACACATATTTGCATGCATACACACACACACACACACACACACACACACACACACACAGCCAAGAAAGGTTCTGGCTGAGGAGACTGCTGGTAATTGACAGTGCAGGGTGCATCATTCATTCACCCAACAACAGCTTGTCTGTAACAACCTCCCGTAACTGAGATACAGTATATTGTCTCAGTACTGCTGCCTCACCCAAACTGGGATCATATGATGGAGATTCACAGCTTATAATCAAAATTTACAGTTATTTCTAGTGAAGGCATATTGGAATTTTACATCAATCTTTAATATGTTTAACCCAAAGCTGAATTTCAAATTATGGCACGAAATTACCCCCCCGAAAGCAAAAAACGTGACAAAAACGTGACAAAACACAACCTGATTTTCACACAAAATAACCAGAGATCAACATTTACAAGAGTCACACGTAAAAACAACAAAAGTAAACACACCTTCAAAAAAATGAACATATTTATTTGTGGTCCAAACATTTCCTTGATATCTTTGTGTTTAATCCCAACCAAACTGCTACAGTTCGTATGTTGCACCGTTTCCATTTGGAAACTTGGCTCCTTGTGTCCAACACTGACACCAACGGGGACATCGAAAGGTTTGCGATTTTCACAGATGCCCGCATGGCAGCACTCTTTCGACAAATGGTCCTAACGGTCGCAAGAAAAGTTAGGGACAAACTACCTGCAGGGGTTTAAATGATGGAAGACTTCTTGGTACTTCTCTCTGACTGACTAGTAGCTTAGCACAGGGCCTGAAGACAACTGTGAGTGGCTATTGTCGGGCATGGAAATGTTGTTTGTCATAGAAGGAAATGTGAATATTTTAATATTCCAAGTGTCATTGGAATTCTACTATATCCAGATGCTCCGTTCTTTGTAACAGCGTGTGTTGTTTGCCTTTCTGACCGACAGGGATTAAGTTTACACTCGCACTTCATCAGCAATAAATGATGAGTCGAACCCCGAGACATAAATATACATGACTGCTCGGCAAAGGTTGCATAATGAATAGATTCTGTAGTATGAATATAACAAGTGTAGACTTTTTCAAACAGCATTGCAGTCGATGCAACTGGGATTTTTCTTTGTTCAAAGTATGGCACGGTCTACGCTGGAGCAAATACTGCAGGGGTTTGATCCCAGGCCAGCAGACGACATGTGGCTCCACAGATAGTAGTCTAAAGCTTCTGTTGTCTCATTCCTGTAGTGAATAATTTCTCGCCTACTAGATACAATAATGCAGTTAAGTAGTGAATAGCTGAACAAAATGAATATTATTTTTCAGCTGTGTAATTGGATAGAGGACAGACAGCAAACCTGCTGGCGTGTTCCTGATGCGTTGTTTAGAGCGAGTTGTAATTTCGACTGTTTGATTTCCCTCATGTTTGTAATGGTTCTACTTCTGGAAGCCATTAGAGGTCTGCAATCACCATTCACGCACACACACAAACTGACATACTCTAATATACACACCCACTGTTTCGTCTACACTTTGCTCTTCATGGCTCCCCTCCCCCTCTTCCTTCCACCCCTCCTTGAGCGTAGAAATAATTGACATGCTCCAAGCAACCTGCTTATTAAATAAACAGCGCATCGCTCAAAATGAGGCTGCCGCCACTACTTGTGCTGGGTTTGGACACATGTGTTCCAACACTTTCAAGGTCCTATTAATCAATCAGATGCAATTTGTTCAAGGGTGTAAGTGGAGGGCATGTAAATGCTAAATGTTGTGATGTGCTGTCCTTGGTTGAAGAGGTTCATTTGTAGCGGTTTTGTTTTTTCACACAAGTAGCTAATATAGAAGTTAGTGTCCCCTTTCCCACATATTGCGAACGCTGTTTTGAAGGATTTGTGGGCAGTTGTCCAAGTGATAACTCAGAAGTCATGCAATCATTCCCCCTTGTCTCTCACTTAAAATTCAAGTCTACCCCTATAAAAACTGGCACTCAGCTGAGTTTGACAGCACAGGAGAGCCAAGTGTTGCTTCTCATCCAAGGAATGGGTGCTGAAAATATAAGCTTTTACAGATCCATCATGCTTCACCTTCACCCAGGTCCTGTAGCCTTCCACCTCTGGCCAGTTCATACATGCAGGCGCAGGCTACATGTCTTCTTTAAAGCCTCAGATATTTATGAGCCTTCTTTGCCTGCCAAAGTTACAAATGCTGGATTCCTCTGTGGTTCGTGTAAGCACATGCATATGACATACTTTCCGTGATCAAACTACATCTGTGCAGTCTTGATAAAGCAGGTCATCCAAGTCTTTGTGCATAATCTCATAATAAATAATCCCTGGGAATTAATGAATGAGTCTTTTAAAACCTACATTTAATTAAAAATAGTAAGAACACAACATATCCAATCTTTAAATTGAGAAACTAAATAAAAAAAAAAAAAACATTCTCATTATGAATTCGATGTCAGCACCGTGTTTTATTGACATGCTACTGAGTTGCACCACATACAAAACATGTTCTGGAAAGGTTAATACCCTAAGCATCAGCATGGACTGGACAAGGCAGCAATCAGGTGTTTCAAGAGCAGCTCAAACCTGTGTTTATATCGGTCCACTCTTAGATACAATGTGGGACATCGACACCTAAATCAAGTAGATAAAACAAATTATGCCACAGGGAATATCTAGTATATAAACATAAATGAACCTTTAAATTTTTCTTTCTGTAGTTATATTAATTTCTTTTTTTATCAGGGTTAAAATGTCTTAATGGGCACATGAAAGCAGTACAATCCCTGCTTCTCACCACCAGTTAATGCATAAAATGCTTGAAAGACATTTAAATGTGTCTTTTCTACAGCCACGTTGGGTTTTTTATCGTGATCCTTAGACAAACTAAAGTTTCATAGAGTCTATAGTTGGTTATCAAAAGACAATAAGTGCCAGTTCTGTGGCACCTAGCTGCAATTTAGGCTAATTAGCTGAGCGTAATTGTGTTCGGCGAGTGTGTAAAATGCATATAGCTGTCAGACGACTGTGAGCACAGCTGACACTGAGGAGCGATTGAGCAGATGGGAGCACAGACAGAATGATGGAGTCAGTGAATGACAAAAACAAAGGGGGAGACAAGAAAAAGACAAGGTGAAATGGAGATGTGTGGGCTGGGGGTGGGGTTGGGGTTGGGGGGGAAGAAGTGCTGATGATGAAGACCAAGAAGAGGACAGAGAGCAGAAGCTGTCCTGTTGCGGTGAATGTGGACGAGGAGCAGAGGGAGGAAAAATATTTAGAGGGAGAAGTCATGCAAACACTGATGATGTCATTTAAGCCTTTAAATATTCATATAAAAATAAATTTATATTTTTGCAACGTTTTTCCTGTAACTTTAGGAGTAAGACTCGGCTATGGTGACACCGTGAGTCAGTGTTTGAAAAACATCATCATGTTGTCGTGGGGACAGCGTATTTAAAACTTCACAGTCCTTTGCCATCTCCCATCTAAAGGTGAACATCACTCGGGATAAAAACAAACATAAAGTGTTTTTATATTATTCCAACACTAAATTATTGCAGACCCACAACAAACAATCACTTCAAGCGGCTCTGTGGTCATTTTCCTTGCGTAGTTGCGGCATTTATCAACAATTCCTCAGCCAAGTCTCCAGTGGACATTCATTATGTCACCAGTTGGGGTTACTAACCGGAAATTTGTCACACCGGTTTCCCAATAAACCACTTAGCAAATGTTATTTCTGGTAAATGCTCAATGCAAATCGTGCCAATAAAATAAGATATTAGCGTGATCAAATAAGGGATGAGGAGAGCCGTGATTGGTCGTTGGAAGCACAGTGGAAAGATAAATCCCGTTAAGTTGGTATTAATGTTCTTAAGCATAGCGATAGCTCCTGTGCATAAATATGTGTGCAAGTATAGATGTGTGCGTGTCTGTGTGTGTGAGGGCAGCAGTGCTATAGGCTCATTAGGCTACAGGGGAGAATAGCTAAAAGGATTAAACTGACATGGATTATTCACGCAAGAAATACCGGAACCAAGGAGGTGGAGAGAGAGAGAAATTGAGATGAGCTGAATATGTAAGAGAAGTTGAGAATATAAATATGTATGTCTAGGAATATATGTGGTGAAGAGTCAAAAAGGGGAAATGGCGGAGGGATGGGAAAAGATGTGGTCTGGGATTTAACACAGAGCTAATGCAATGCGAGTGGACACAACAGTCGCACTTTGTCGTTGCAAGATCTTTGATATCTGCTCAGTATGTGTCTGCTTTTAAACTGTTAACTGGAAGGTTCACAATAGGCAAACCATTGCTCTTATTTCAGCCATAGCTTTATTAGGCACTTTGGCTGTACAATAAGGGCTCTTTAACAAATTGTGATTTTACTGATTAAGTAAAGATCAGATCTTAGCATTTACTCAATCTGTAGTCAATGCTCAGTTTTTTGAAAGACTACATAGTTGTATTAGAGTAACTCCTGGCTCGGTGCATCATGCTGAGTTTCCAATCTGAGAATGAATGTTGTTGATATTTATGGGCAAATATGAAGGACATGATAATCAAATGGCTGCTGATTGTAATACATGAACCATATATTGATTGGCTCCTAGGGGGTAAAAGAGTAGAGCCCACGTTTCTTTAAAAGTGGCCATCTTTTCAAAAAGTGTCCAGCTCGCAGATGATTGCTAAAAATTACCACAACACAGTCAGTGTACTCCAAACACACTGATTATGATTAACACGAGTGGAGCGTAGGCCAGCAATGATTTTTTCATAAGGAGAGATTTTTGTTCTTGATGAGTAAGAGACAAATTCTGCAGTTAATAAAGATGTTTGACATAAATTAATTTCGTTCAGAAAGGTCATGCAAAATTGCCGGTCAGTAGCACGGTAGAAAAGAACTGTATGCAGGAGAGTCATCCGTTATTGACATTCCTGTGTGGTGTTATGGTTAAACTCTTGGCCACCTGGATGTTCTGGAAATAGGAAAACCCAGATCCCAGAAACTGGGTCTTTAGACTGAGACTGAAATCTTGACACAGCACACACTTAACGATTGTTTCTGCTGACCGTCAGAGCCATCTGGAACTGCCCAGGACCAACAAGTTCTGACCAGTTGCCACGACTAAATCATATTTATAATTCTTGTGGCGCCGTGAAGTGTTTTCCAGCCTTAATCGATCTCGAATTCTAATCTTTCTTTTCTAAAAAGACACAGCTGTCTCGCAGGCACTTCTGGAACCCTTTTGACTTTTTATATTCAACACAATAGTGACTGAAAATGAAGGCATTTGTCCAACTAAAATTTTGAATCTCTGTTCACATGCACTCCAACCCCAATGCCTTCCTAGGCTTAACCGGTCTTGGTTTCTTGGCCTGTGTGATGCCTTTGCCCTCTGGGAATAGAAAGCAGCAGCAAAATCACAATGCTAAAGAAAAAGAGGGTAAGAAATAAAAGTGGGGGGGGGGGGGGGGGGGGGAGGAGAAGTCTACTGTAGAATAGGAGCTGGGGAAAGAAAGCCGGAGAAGAAGAAGAGTGGTGAGGATTCCAGCAAATAATAGGTGAATGTCATCAGAGGACAACACGCGAGGAAGAAAAATTGCAAGACACAAGCGCAGAGAAAAAAAGCAATGACAGGGTCAAATATTTGGAGAGAGCAGCCTGCGTTTGCCTTATGCTCAGTCTGTCTCCAGATCGAGCTGTCTGGCAGAGCGACATATACACACTGTGAGAGAGAGAGAGAGAGAGAGCTAAGAGGTGATTATTGATACCATTTTACATACTGTGACTGTGTGTGCAGACTCAGGTGTATTCACATGTGCATTTGTTTGATTTTAATATCACATCCCTGTTTGCAAAGCCGAGGATACTGTAATCTGTTTATGCAGGCAGAGCTCTTTTAAATTCAAAAGCCACAAAAAAAAAAATGTTTAAGTCTGTCTAGCTACTTCTGCTGCTTTTGAAAAATGTGTTTGTTCTGGCTAAAACACAGCGGACGTGATATGTCTTTTGTGTTTGCATGTAGTTCTTTTTGTCTTGGTATCGCTATTTGTCTTGTGTGTATTGTATTAGTTTATGTGTTCTGCTGCCCCTGTCCTGCAGGTTATCTCTGTTTCTACATCTCTTTTGGTGTTTGCGTATCCATTTGTATGTATGAGAATAGAGATGTCTGTGTGAATGTGTGCGTGTTCTTGTATTGCTATCTTTTTAGGCCCAAGTGTTGCCACTGGAAAGTTAGGACATTTTGAAAAGTGAGGACATTTTGCTGTCCTTTCCTTTTTTTTCCCTAAAAACCAGAGACTTTTTAGGGTCAAGATTCAGTTTAGGTCAGATTAGGTTTTGAAGTTAAGCATGTAGTTGGTGAGGTATTATCTTTTTTCAGACTAGACTCAGGCTATAAATCTGGATATACGTTCATGTTGGAGTTTCCTCTGTATCTTAAAAGTAAAAAACAAGATTGATTAGTTGAACCGAACCAGCAATTGATCTTCTTCTTTGCAATGCGTGGAAACATACAAAACAGCAAGTATACAAAAATGTGTGGAATACATTAACATTGGACCAGCTTTCTGCAGCTGAAGCAAAATTAGAGTTTATTTGAGTTGCTAAAAGTGTTTTACAATCAAAGTATTCACCTGTTGGTTTCTAGGGAATATGTTTAGATCCGTGTCAGAAGTAGAAAAAAGTCCGGATATGAGAAGCATGGTAGTGGCAGGAGCTCTTTAAGACATTTAGAGTATGAAATTCAGACTCTAATGCTTCCTTGTATTTTTGATACAAATAATTATTTTTAATATTTTTGCTTTACGTGTGGCATTGCCTACAGTATATAATCACATCAAAACTCCTGAAGCAACATAAGTACCGTGTGATTGCCTGAGTTTGTGTGCCCCAATAAAAACCAACACAACAAGTACACGTACACGAGTACATATGTCATAATACACAGTGTTAATGAAAACACACAGAATATATTCTTTATACTATATGTTTGCTAAGTCCACGCTCAAGCATGTCTTTTTCCTGCTTTTTGGAGGCTCCCTGAGGTTAATCAGACAAACATGAAATTTGCACATCACTACACTAATGGGTCAGTTTCGTCAATTTCTTTCCTAATTGATGAGGTCAGGACAACATGCTGTGGAAGTGATTCAGCAACAGCTCCTGGAGGGCTTCACAAGGATCAATGTATCCTTTTGTGTGCTATTACCTTTTCATCTCTCAGGGTCAGCGTGTGTGTGTCTGTGTGTCTGTGGTTATGCGTCAACGAGCCGTGCAACTAGAAGGTGAATCCCTCATGTCCCCTATGGGGAAACTGGATGTTTGCATCAGCAAGCAATAACATGATAATAATAAATCCAAAGAAATAGCATATTAATTCACACATTATATACAGCATTACACAGTTTGGGAAACAATATTTAAAGGACTTTCTGAGGCAGAAAAAGTGATACTTTAGCTGAAATTTGATTGCATTTACTGAAGTATAATGTTTTTATATAATTTGCAATTCAAGTCCTAGTCGTTTAACTGTTTTTTAAAACTCTGAATAAACTGTAGGGTAGTAAACATGAATGTGGAATTGAAGGCATCAAATTGGCAAAATTGGCAGTTGAGTTTGTCATAACCATCTCTCCTTGACAGTGATGCCCGAATGCATCTGTGCGAACAGTCTGTTCAGACTGTTTCTTGACGCCTGCAGTGGGTTATAAACTGTCTGTTCCAAAATCAAAAACACCCTCAGCTGCTCACAGGATCCCATTTAGCTTGAAATGCCTCTAAATACCCTTCAGACAGCCATCCTCATCAATCTGATGCCATAATCCATCATTATGAATGCAGAGTGGGAGGCTTTGGTTCAGGAAAATAGCTTCTTTTGTTTCCTGATGAAAAATGACTCAATGGCTATGACTTTCCAACAGTGGAATAATGATGTCTTTAAGTCAAGTAAGCAACAGGAATGCTGAGTGAGATGTCTGTATTTGTATTAGAGCTGTCAATCGATTAAAAATGTAAGCCCGATTCAAAGTTCAATGTTAATTGCAATTTAATTACACATGTTTTATCTACTCAGAATTGGCTGTAAGGGGACATTTTTCAAATGTAATACTCTTATCGTCTAGTGGACATGTGGTACTGATGGTAGCTAATTTTAATGACAACTGAGTAAAAAAATAGTAATTTCTGCAACAGGAAAGTCACATAATATATCCCTTATCCTTTCACCTGCATAAAATAGTATCCCTCTGATGTGGTTCACCGGTGCAGCTGGTGGAGGCTGTTGAGACCCTAGCAGAACTTGCTCAGTTATTACGTTACAGTATGTGACAAACCAGGCTAAATGCTTAGCGCTGCGGCAGAGGTGACATTACCACTTTGATGTACTTTTATGGGCTTTTGACTTGCAGGAGTTGTATTTGCATATGACAATATATTAAAAGAGTTGTCCACCTGGATGTCTCACCTCAGCTGTGATGCGTCTCCCTGCTGCTGCAGCAGCTGCTGCTGTGTGCTGTAAGTGTGTGTCTGTTTGTGTGTGTGTGTGTGTGTGTGTGTGCGGGAGCTGCTCCGCCCTCTGTTAGACAGAGACAGACTGCAAGAAATTTGAGCGCAAAAAAAAAAAAAAAGCTGAGAATTGGTCCATTTTCGTACTCGGAGTCACTGTACTGTTGAGGTGATCGATCATAACTGAACCTGTGTTAACAGCATCAAAAGACTTAGTGGCATTAAAAGGAATTTGTGTTAGTGCATTATTGTAGATTTAACCTTCGCAGCCCCAATTTGTACGTATGTATGCATATGTATAATCAACGGACTGACGGAAGGTGTCCTCTTCATGTTTTGTGGATTCAAGTGGGAGCCACTTCTTAGAAACACTACTTAACTTTGACATGCAAATGCCCAGCTGAGCAAAGCATGTTCTTTCTGCTTCGGATCTTCAACGAAACGTTAGATTTTACAAATGGGTGATTTTAACTTTGTAATAGCACAGTGTCTGAAGCAAGCACATCCTCAGGGTGCAACCTCTTAAATGAGATCTGGAAGCTTCCATGTGCAGAGGAGCTTTCTCTTGTTGTTTGAACATTTAAGATAATACTTCTTACTCATTATTAATTACTGTGCTCTTGATAACACTAACCCTGTCCTCGTTTTCAGATTAGTTACCTCGTAATTGTGAACCTTTGTTCCCAGGGATCACAACTTTATCCAGATAAATAAACAATAATCTATGTTGTCCAGGGGACAGAAAATGTGATGCAAGGAAACTTAAAGCAAAGCTTTTAAAAAGAGCGTAAAAGGCTTCGCCAAATTTCCAAATCTTTTCCCAGCTCACTGATGGTGTTTTCCAACTTGGGCATTGTCAATCTGACTTTCTACCCACGCAGCTTTGCCTGATTTGACTACATTAGGGTGACTGTGTGGGCATGTGCAAACTGCTGTTGGTTGACATCTTTCTCACTATTCTGTTGTTGTAACTCTTAGGGAAACTACACCTACACTATTCCTAATGTGATTTGCACAAAGAGGTTGGTGACATCATACATTTCTCAGCATAGATCTGCGCGGCATCCACCTGAGCAGAGAACTAAACAGCCAGAGTAACCATGTGGGCGTGCAGGGCCTGGATAGAAAGGGTCTGGTGAGCATGCACAGATCAGCTACGACATTAAAACCACTTGACACTCCGATCAGCCTGCAGCTACAAAGCCCCATAAGCAGCAAACTGTAATATATTGTGTGTTCTGACACCTGTCGGTCATGGCCAGCATTCAGTTTTTGCCATGGTGACCCTTGTCCATCACATTAAAACCACCAGGAGGTGTTGATACTGGGGCTCTCACTTTCTTAAAGGCGTTGCAACTTAAATAAAAATGAAATTAAAGCACCTCTGTTCTATAGTATATGTCTAAGTTTTAGAGTTAATGGTTAAAAGCTGAAATATTTAGTTCATTAAACACATTATAATTCTATGGAAATCAGTTCCACACAAAGGATTATTCAGAAAGGGATTCATAAAACTAAAGAGTATACCAGCCTCTTTGCTGAAAGGCATTCAGTAGGTTCAAGTTTTGTTGCTGCAGTCTCGAGTGAAAAAAATAAAAAAAAATAAAGAAGAAGTCTGAAGATATTTCTGCCGGGAAATCACACGGCAAGAACTGCTTCGAGCAGAATGGCAGAAAGTGGATTTTTTTTTTTGGCAATAAATGCTTCCTCATTTGATGTAGTTCTGGCCCATAGAAGGAATGTTTTAGAGATTAAGTTTTGTTTTCTTTTACAAACAAATGAAACCTCAGGTACAGCACTGAATGGTTATAAGTTGCTGTATCTTATGAATGGTAATAGATTTTCATGGTGGCATTATAACTTGTATCAGTATTCAAACACACATGATTATAATTATCTAATCAAGTGTCCTCTCATCTGGCTAGCATCCTTAACAAGCTCTCTCCTTTGCTAATCAGCTAATTACGCCACCATTATAATCAGCCCTTCTCTTGCTTACTGTATGAGATGCTAGATTAACGTGGTAAACAAAATGTGCCCGGGTGCGGAAGGAGGAGGTGCAGCAGGAGATCAACGAGTTCAAGGAAGTGGAAGAAGATGAAGAGGAGGGTGGAGGGATGGAGAAGTTTGCTATGGAGGAAGTTTTTGAACTAATTGACTAGCGCACATGAAAAGCTGAGACCACTGGAGCAACTTTGTACACATGCTTTTGACTTTATCGATAACACTTTGACTTGTCACGAAAACGCAAGCGTACGTAATGAAAACAGTTCATGTGTTTTCCACTAAGCTGCCTTTGTATACGGGACCACATGGTCTATTATCTCTCTCTCTCTCTTTCTATGACCACTGTCACACCTGCAATTTTAACATTAAGCAGCAACAGCAGTCCAATGTTGCACTTTTCATTGTTTTATCATACTCACTAAGCAGCACTAAGAATCCTCCTCGTTCCCTTTAACGTATTGTTGGATAACAAATAACGTCTTTTACAGCAAAAAATAAAAAAATAAATAATAGAAAAAGTCACTCAGGTCTTTTCTGGACGATAAACTCAATAATCCAGCCGCCTCCTCACGCCCCACCTTCTTTACCAATCATCACCTCTTCGATCTTCCTCTGTTTATCCCTTCAGCTTTTTATGTCCCTCACATCTGTCTGCACTCCTCCCCTATGCACTGCATCACTTCTTGCACTATTGCTTTGCTTCCTACCTCCTGGTAGTTTACACGGGTCTCTTTCCACCTCTGGCAGTCTCATCATTTTTACGCGACTGCCTATATTTATTTTATAAAAGTGAAAGCTTTGGTTTTGTCTGATTAAGCCTGAGCTACTGTGGAACTCGAAGCTATACATCGAAAGAAGTTGCGACACCGAGGAAAGAGTGTTTAAGGCTCTGGTGATTCACTGACATATTTTCAAGTTCCCCTTATGAACCAAGTTTGTTGCTAAACCGCAAAGGTCCCTTTTCCCCTTGCTGGAATTCAGTCGACAGTAATATGACATCACGTTTTTGAATACTATATCAAACAGAATAAGAATGTAGAGATGTACAGATTTTCAGGGGTCAATTGAGAGATCTGCTTTAGACACATTTCACAGTTTGAGACACGTTTTCATTGGTATGAGAAGAATTCAAATTTATTAGAAAGGGCAATAAAATGCCCTCTAATCAGAATTGTACTTAGGGGAAAATATAATAGCAATAAAAAAAAGTACTTAAAGTATTAAACGTATAAAATATCATGGAAATGTCCCCTTTCAAAGTTTTAAATTATTGATATGATCGTAAAGTGGGCAGCAGGGGGGAGTGGTTGATGTTGTCCTCGCAGCTAGGACAGAAGCTCCCCGGTTCGATTCCACCTGTCGACCACGGCCTTTCTGCGTGGAGTTTGAAGCCTCTCCCCGCGCCTGTGTTGGTTTCCTCCAGGTACCCGGTTTCCTCCCACAGTCCAAAGACATGCATTTAAGATAATTGGTGGCTCTAGATTGAGCGTAGGTGTGAATGTCTGTTGCTGTCTATGTGTGGTAATGTGATAGACTGCCAATCTGTCCAAGGTTCACCCCGACTCTCTCCCACTGACAGCTGGGATCGGCTCCAGTACCCTGCAACCCTTAACAGGATAAGCTGTTAAGGAAATGGATGGATGGGGTATATAAATTCAAAGCTGTGTGGTCAAAGTAGTCCTTCAAATAGTGTAGGCCAAGCTAACCGAACTCAATATATCTTATTTTATAGACTTATGTTTTAGAAAAATAGGTATTACAAGGATCGGAAACTCGTATCCACAAAGTTACCACATACTTTAGATTTGTTATTTAAACCAAAAAATATCACTTTTTACTGAAGATCATGAGCCTTTTAAAGTGTTTCTAACATGTTATTCACTGTGAGATGATGTCACATTATTTTAAAATGCAATTTTTAAAGATGTCCTGAGTAAACGCCAGGAGGCAATAATAAATACTGATTCTTCATTACTGTTTATCTACTGTAGTAATTCTCAAGCTAAGAGTGGAGCTCAAATATGCAAATTTAATCAGAGTCAAAACTCTCATTTCGACCTCTAAAACCAGTACAATCACTCCGTCACTGTGCCCGTTACGCCAACTCTTATTCAACTCTTATTGAATTCCAAGGTCGAGACTGACCCATGCTAATAGGTTAAGTACCATGAATTTCGAATACATAAGTACAATTTATTGCATTTTTAAAAATATATATATTCTTAACGTTAGTGGCTCTTAATATCCTGAGCTTTTACAGTAAAACAGTGTAGCGACGTAGAAAATTGAGCTGACCAAGACCAACACTTTTATAGAGTTAATAGTGGCCTTCACAAAACATTATTGGTGTTCTGTTAAACTCTTGTTTGCTGCATTGACCTCTGTCTTCCTATTGGCCAATACAATAAAATGTTTACAACCTTTTGTAACCCCTGCGTCTACAGATGCTGCCACAAGCTCATCCGTCTCCGAGACAAATCCACCTGCTGTGTGTGAGATGCTTTTTCTCTACTCACACTCAGTCATAAAGTTGGGGTCAGGGACTGTGGATTGTGTTTGTTGGCTGGTTTATTGAGAACTGGGACTGCTGATTTCTGATTGAGACAGCTATGATATAAAAACATGAGCTCTATGTATTTGAAAATATCTTTCTGTGTTATAATAGATGGAAGCGTCCAGGCGACGGAGCCCAGTGTGAGAAATAAGAGGAGAAGCATTTGCACTTTGCTGCATGTAATATTTCAGTTGAGGATTAAAGACAAGTGAATTATTTATTGATGAGAGTTGTTTTGCTATTCATCGGTCACTAACTTTGCCCTAATCCTACCATTGACCCTGAAAAAAGTCAGGTCAACTAGACAAACTGGGCTCCACTGTTCAAAAACTGTCTCCATTCTCCAGGTCGAGCCCCTGGGTTTTCACAACCACTGAAGACAAAGACAAACACGCGCACACACATTTATTAGGTAATTGTTGAATGCAGCAGTATTACTTCACTTTGCCACTGCACCCGCCGTAAACAGGACGGTGACACTGATCATTTCACTTCAGTTTAGTTCCGTTTGCCTCTTTTCTTACTATCAGTGAATTCCAGTCGCATCCAATTTGAATCAAATACACTTTATTTAATCTCGAATCATTAGCTATGAGCGGTGTTGCTAGTTCTCCGGTGCTCAAGCAGTGTGGACCTCTAGCACCATTACTCACCTGACAATAAGATTTAATTAGCATCTGAATCACCTTGTTAAAATGAGGATGATGTACAAATTCCTTATTTGGACATTCTTTGCTTCCAGTCACCATCACCATGCTACGTTGTATTAATATAGGAATTCAACTCTATGGACAGAAGTTATTATATCAGGTTCACTTGAGAAACATAGCACATGGCGCTGACTGCTCAGAGTTATGGTGATATTGGTTCATTTTGTAATGTTGTGTATCACAAAAAACAACATTTTATTTATTGCAAGTTATCAGGGTACACACATACCAGTCGTAATAATCATCAGCATATACTCATTTATTTATATTATAATGAATACTTGACCAACTGCCGCAGATTTTTAGTCTTAATCTTATGGCTGATCTGAAATGCTACATTCTCATCCCGTAATGTCAGATATTTAGGCTTCCTAAAGCATCAAGTCGTGCAGATGTGTACGTCCTTTAGCGTACGATATTGATGCCACGCGTAGTCTTTGGCTTTAGGGTTTGGGGAAACAATTTCAGGGTAAGACACAACAGCTGTGAAGATGAGGTACAGATACTTCAGGGTGAGGTTAAGTTACAGGATAGATTACAGACAAAAAAACAAACAAACAATAGAAGTAGTGACAACGTAACACACATACTTTCTTCTAATAGTAGCCACGTTCTTTACGTCGTGTTAGGATCATCCTTAAAGGGCACATGCTGCACTAGAGTTGAACCCTGGTCTCCTGTGGAAAAGTCCTGCGTCTTCCATCCACCACCTCGTCCACCGCCCTATGAGACTTTTTGATTTTATATACTATGTCGTTGCTTTGGGCATCAAATATGGAAGGCTATGTGCGTCGATCACTGACAACAAAGAGGCGCTTTTTGACGCCTTGGGAATGAGAAGGTGTAAACTGCGGGCAACACACTGAATGACTGGTTGATACCAACTTGAAGTTCTGGAGAAAGACAAATCCACAAAACCAATGAGGAACTCTAGCTTGGACTTGTGTCAAGATAAACATGGCAGCCGATACCTTTTACTTTGTGTAAACATTGCAGTTTGCGCAGAGAAATACAAAAGAAGAAAAACTTGAAGAGACCCTGGATTAAGAGGCAATGGACACCATAGAACTTTAAAGAGCTAAATAATGCTAAATCAGCTAAAACTGTAGTTACTGTTGGTCCCTCAGTTGTGATGTCATTGAACAGTTGTAAATATTAATCGTTTTTTTTTAAAAAATAGTTCTCAGAATGACTGGATCTTAAGACTAAAGGCTCAGTATCTTTTTGCTGCACACGCTTAACAATTTTATCTTCTGACTGTCACCAGCTAAGTCGGACCAGTTGTCACAGCCAAATTATAATTATTTATAATGGGCTCTATGGCTGTTAAGTGTGTGCCTGCCTTTAGTAATAAGGCATATTTGAATTTAATTTAAAATTAAGTAATCAGCGTCAGAGGGAGACGTTTTGTACTTTCATACCAAAAATGTGATTCATATGATTTAAATAAATGACTTTTCATTATTGTGAGCTGCTCTAAACTACCTGCTCTGACCCCATAAGCCTGTTTTGAAACGGTGAAGCAGGCTCCGGTCCAAACACTGCCACTGTTGACCATATTGCACATCAGTCTAGTCGGTCACAGTGTGTTGACTCATTGGCTGCAGCCTCCTGCCATGTGCATCATGCCAGGAACGAGAGAACAAACAGTCTGTTATTGGCAGATTGAAACTGTTGCTGGCTTGGTCTTGCTGGTTTACCCCAAGGTCAGTGAACTGTCAGGAGTTGAGGAGGAGAACATGGTTGAGGTAATATGATAGCGATGAATCACACTTTGGAACCAAAATGCGAGTGTTGACATGAGTGCTGCAATCCTCCTGTGTCATACCATGAGGAGGCGGCGGCGACTGCATTTTAACAACTCGCATTCACACCTGCAGAGCTCAGCTGTCTCTTCCCTCACTTTATTCCTCACACTTTCTCTCATCTGTCACCTACACACACACACACACACACACACACACACACACACACACACAGTCAATATGTTCTTATCTCTCTCTGGATCTGACTTACATGCATTTATTCCCAAAACATGTCCCAAGTGCATAGTGAACAAGGCCGCTTCGGGCACAGTTTCCACTGCACCATGTCCAGCTTTATTAGTCCATTCTTGGAAACAAGAGTGTCAGCTGTCATGCAGAGCTAGTTTACTGTTGTATCACCTTCTGTACTAAGGGCAGGTGTTTTAGCTCCACGGAGACGGAAAAACTCATGTTGAGAATGTATAACTGTGTCACACGGAACACTGAAAAGCATGAGCTGCATTTTTGGATTTTTTTATTTTTTTAGTTCAGCTACATTTACACCACAGCTGCCAACAGGGTGAAACTTTGCTTACCCATTTCCCTTCAGCCCAGCATGAATTGGACTCTGTACAAATGCACGCAGAGAAAAAAAATATATACCGGCTTCGCATTTGCATTTAGCTGATGCTTTTTTTTACAACGACTTACAAAGAGAACAAGTACCCACATAAAACAAATGGCCTTATTGTGCATCACACTTTTTATCTCAGTGTTATCCTCCGTGTCCCCAGGTGGCTCATCTGAGCTGGCATGTCAGTGTCTGTGTGCCTTATCTTTGCGTGTTAAAAAGTGATGCGAGTTGAGTGTGTGTGTGCGTGGATGGAAATGCAGTGGTGGGAAGTGTTATACAGAAATAGAACAGTTAATCCACTGATACTTGTACGGCAGTTATTTTGGGTGCTTTCATGCTACTATTTATGTGACGGTCAAATTTAGTTCTCTCACCTTGTGCACACTATCTGCTGGCCTCCGCTGTTGTATCCGATTTAGAGTGTGATGCAGAGTGGCAGCAAAGTCTGAAACACTGAAGATATTCAGCAATTACCGGTCCCGCTCTCTCGGAGCAACTTGAGTTTGCTCTGGGGTGAAAGCCAGAGTCCACACTCAGTGGGTGACAGCAGTGTTTACCCACCATGTTGTCAAAGGCTCTGTGGCGATGCAGAGCAGGAGGGCAGCAGTATGATGCAATCTAATGCAATAAACTGTCATGCAGCGTCAGTGATAATGAATGCATTGTTGTGAAAGGGAAGAAGCACTCAAACTGAAGTTGGAAATAACAGGTTGACCTGCCACAGCCAGTAGATACAGTATAGTGTTTCTGTCTATTTAAAGCAGGTCCAATCTATTTAATTGATTAAGATTCACAGATTATAGTTATTGACTATGAAGTCGTTTACTGTAAAAATGTCCCATTTCTGGTTGACTCAAAATAGAC
This sequence comes from Channa argus, assembly GCF_033026475.1. Classification (NCBI taxonomy): domain Eukaryota; kingdom Metazoa; phylum Chordata; class Actinopteri; order Anabantiformes; family Channidae; genus Channa; species Channa argus. The sequence continues at coordinate 5,338,675 of NC_090199.1, forward strand.
TAGAACCAATGTGGCCTAAATATAATACATTATTATTACTAAAGGTGCTCAGCTGCCCCCTTTAATAACTCATCATAACTAATTAACAGATCTTTTAATCACATAATAATTATTAGTAATTAAAAAAGTGTTTGTATTGTTTTTAAAGGGAAACTACACGAAATTTTAAATGTGAATATCAGTCTACTCACTCTGTAAAAACAATGTCTCACTCAAGGACACACGTGGTGGGTGGGCCAGGTTTTCATCCTGTTGACTCCTACATCCAAGACTGATGCTCTACGCAGATTTGGGGAGCTGCAACCTCAACAGTGCAGTCTCCTTTTGTCTTGAGGCTGAAGCAGGAGATGACTAACACGTAAACTCACAAAGGACATTTGGGCAATGGCAATGTATGACTGCAGTAGCTCAGTTATGTAGGCAGATGTTAGAAAGAAATTACAATGAGAGTGATGCAAGGCTTCATCAACAAGCCAATGAAAAGGGAATTACGGTAGTGAAGAAGGGACAAGTTTGAATTAGAAGCTTTTCTGACGTCACTGAAGACAAATACATGTGAACATACATGTTACGATGAATTTTGTTCTCTGCATTTAACACATCCCCCTGTGTGGAGCAGTGGGCTGCAACAGGGGTCTCCCAGGGAGCTAGCGCTGAGTGTCTTGTTCAAGGACACAACTGGTTCATGGACTTGTATTTGTACCAGGAGACTTCCACATCCCTGCCTGATGGTCTTCTCAGTTAGCCACGAAGCCACTGTGTAGGTTTATGTGTTGGTTTGACAGAATTTTTTTTTTTTTGTCCTTTCGGCTTATCCCGTGAGTTCAGGGTCGCCACAGCGGAACATTGTCCGCATGTTGATTTGGCACAGTTTTTACGCCGGATGCCCTTCCTGACGCAACCCTCTTCCCCAATTTCTACCGGGCTTGGACCGGCACTGCACAGCCGGGGATGGGAATGGGCTGTTGGGGGTTCAGTGTCTTACCCAGAGACACCTCGACATATAGGTTTGACAGACAATAAGAGACGATAATCTGTTTCTGTCTCTCTCTATTTATTTATTTAGCTTTAGGAGGAAATTAAATCTTTCCAGCGTTATTGGCAATAGAAGTTAAATTAAACTTCTCTCACAATTCACATCTAGTTCCGTATTAAATTCACTGCATGACAAGTTACGGCTGCAGAAATCGTGTAAAACCTTGACCTCGCAGGACAATAAACCTGGCCTTATTTTTATATCATACAGAATATATATTACATTTTACTGTACATATAATATTGTACATGTTATTGGATGTGCTTTAACTGCCTTTCACAAACACAGGGCGTGTACTTTGATTATGTACAGAGAAATTACGTTTCCAAACCCAAGGCACTGAGCACTACTGTGGGTCAAAGGATCTCAGTGGTGATTAATTCAAGACAGAGGATTTAATTTTAAGACATTTCAACAATCCAGGGCTGAATAAACACTCTTGTAGTTAACAATAAGCTCCAACGGGGCATCATTTGTTGTGGTTATGGGTACAAATGCTGTGGCAAATAACAACTGCTGGCAGCAATGAATGCCCCCATAATCACAGCAAACAGCTCTCCCTGGGGTGAAATGCCTTTTACATAATTGTTACTAGTGCCAGCGTACTAGCTGAAACATTTTAAAGTGGTGCGAAACCTTAACAATAAAGACAAAGGGGCAAACAACATTGTGTCTTATTAGCTGCCTGGTTACCACATGAGTTACTACAGCAACCAATGACACAGCCATACAAAATGTGTTTCATGGGAATCCACAGCAAGGCTGGAATTGGTCTTCACATGGTGATATTGCTTAGCAGAAATAACCTTTATCGTGTCTATTTATTTCCAGACACCTGCAGAATATCTGTGACCTCGGCACAGATTTTTTTAATTGCATGGTTTAGATGATTTGAAGCATGTTTTTGTGTTTGAAATGCATGAACGCAGCATGTGTGAAGCAGAGCATCTCACTGAATTTGGGAAGCCACCGAGAGAAAAAGCCTGGAGCTGCTGGCTGAAAATGGACACTTGTGTTACTGCACTCTATCTTGCTGTTATCTAGTCCTCAAACTGAGTGATGGGGGCTTAAGCGACTGGAAGACATCTTCCATATGTAACTAGTTAGTGAAATTGACTCACAACAGTTCACTGATTAGAAGGCGGGCGTGGGATGCTGTCGCGAGAAGTGAAGCATATCATTTGGGCGCGTCGGCGCAGGTCATCCAGACGAATGATTAAAGAGGCAGAGGGCCATTGTGGCCAATCAGCAAACAATCAGCCTTTTTGGGTGATTGTTTTACAAAGGACAAATAATGAATACATCCAAACAACTGTATGAAAAGCGTAGAGAGGTGATAGAGGTCTGTGGCTGGGTATCTTATGTACATGTTTTAGGTCGGTGTAAATGTACAACAGCAGGTATTTTATGTGAAGCAGGGCCGTGGATTATTCTGAACCATAAAACAGGCACCAAAAGCAGAAGAGGTGGCTGAACACATTCAACAACGGTATCTGATTTATACTTCACAGGCACATTCACAGATACATTTATTTTTACTTTTCTCTACCTGATATCAACCATCTTAGATTTAATGTCCAATAGATCTGGTTTGCATATTGCTTAAAGTATCCATGCTGCTTATGGGTTACAACACAACATCAGAGATATTAGTGATTTGAAATTGTAATTCATTGTCATTTTAAGTTATTTAATTAAAAACAACCAACTCAGACAGGCTACGTGATTCCACGCACAATTTGCCATGAAAAGAATCTTACATTGAAACACAGACGGGAGCAAAAAGGACATAGCAGGAAGTCAGCCTCTATGGACACTGAGAAGAGAACCAATACTCACAAAACAGGACAAACTAGGATAATCAAACTTTGCCAAAGAACATGGCAAACATAGCCTGCTGAATGTTACCTGCATATGAAACTAAAAGACATTTGTTTGGATTATATGGGGTCTACCAGTTTGGCACACACCTGGCCAGGACTGCCATAGTGGCTCCCAAGTCTCCATTACAAAGTCTCAAGTCGCAAGACAGACAAAAAAATTTTGAAAAATTCATGACTCGAGTGCAAGTCATTTGACTTTTGTGCCAACCTCTGCTGCAGACCTTGAAAAATGGAGGTGGGAGTGCGTTAAGATGGGGCTAAATCAGGGCAGTAGAAGTAGAGGGGGTTGACATTTTTAGATGTACATTTGGTGAGTTGGAAGATGCGTATATATCCAAAGCGACTTACAAGTGAGGTACAAGGAAAGCAAAAATCCAAGTAAAGGAGAAAACTTTAAAGCAAGGTGTAATGACAAGAAGTGTTTCCCTTTGATGAGGTGCAAGTGCAAGAAAAAAAGGAAAAAGGACTTTTCTTTTTTCAATTTAAGTGCAAAGGAAGTTGTGGAAGACATCTGTTTTCAGCAGTTTTATGAATAATAAAAGTCCGTATATCCAATGACTGAAAGAAAAGAGGAGTCCCAGGCTTATGAGCTAAAACGCTAAACCGCTGAATGACAAACAAACCCTTTCACAACTCAGATATGAAAAAGAAACAAGCAAGAAAGAGCCTGTCTTTCTCAGCTGAAGCTCCTGCTGTCCTACTGTGACAGTGCTGTGCTCTTGGCTGTTGTCTAAGTGATGCCCGTCCTTGCATTGTTCCCACTTCATTCTTCTTAAAGGCTTGCTAAAAACTCAGCAGGTCCCTGAACCTCCCAATGCCCTGGCAACCATCACTATGGGAACGAATACAAAACAACACAAAAAGGTATATCACCGTAGATGCCCCCAACAGACTCTGGCCCTGCTAAAAAAAAAAAAAAAAAACAGTCTAGTGTTTGATCTTCCCGTATTTTTCCTGTTGTCATCTGTTGAGGTCATGTGTTCTTCACAGGGCTGCTCACACTGAGCACCAACAAATAGGAGATCTTAAACTAAATTGACTTACAGATTGTAAGCCGTGAGAGGCAGTTCAGTTTCCCTAACAGGAGATACATTCACATTCACGATCTATTCAAATCTTTTTAACAAATCAAGGACACAATCTGTTGAAAGGTGCTTTTTAAATCCGTGATGGCCTTGGCTTTATTTCATTAGTATTTATTGGTGGAAAGCCTGGCCTGCATGCTCTTTTCCAGCATGGAAACTCTTCACGTACCACATTTCTGCTGCAACACAAAAGCTATTAAATGAATAACCCTAAGTCATCCTTTTTTTTTATTTTAAGTTTTTTTTTTTTTAACAGATAACATTTTAAAAGTAGTTAAGAAAAAAAATATGTGCATGTTTCCCATCTTCTCTGCGCTACAAAGGCTGCCATATGCTTTTATTTTTTATTTTTGACACCATTTAGGTTTATGTTTCTCTTGTTGTTTTCATACTCCGCGGTATTTATATTCCGATCGCCCACCACATCCTGCCCCCTACTGACATCTTGGCCTGTCATGTGAGGTGTTTATGCCAACTTCAACCCCTAGCAGCCTAATTGGCTAGAAACCATGTCATGGTGATTTATGAGGGGGTGAAAAAAACATAGTGGACTAATAACAAGAAATAATATACTTTATGTACATATTTGAACTCAATGAAGGGTGACACAAACTAAAGCACTGTGCACAAATATAACATGGCTTAATGGTCATTTGTTGTTCCCTATTTTGTCTCACTCTCCATTAATCCATGTCTTGTGGCTTCAAATTATGTGTGTGTGCGTGTGTGTGTGTGTGTGTGTTTGTGTGTGTGTTTGTGTGACGCCAAGCACACATTTAATTGGGAAAACCCTTGATGAAAATGAGCATGCACAAAAATAACCCTGATGTTATTGACTCTAAGCAAACCAAATCCAGCAACCACTTCGTACTAAGTCCATTTTGGGGAAGATTTTGGAGTTGGCTCAGCGCTATTTTCAATTCATCCTCAGCAGCCAAGTGTAGTACTGCATGAGTACTCTGAATCTGTATTTGTTTGTGTGTGTATGTGTATGACTTTAATTGTCAGTACTTTCTTACGTCACCTAACCCATACAAAGACGATGATCCTGGTTACGTGGTAGCTGTCAAGTGTCTGCCGGCGCTAGATTAAAGGAGCAGTTCAACCTTTTAAGAAATGCACTGTATTTGCTTTGTTTCTAAGAGACATGAGAGGGTGGAAATTAATCTCACAATTCTGTTGGTTCAAAACAAATGTGCAAAAATGCAGTGGATTTGATTTCTTAAATCAAAAATAAGTCTTAAGGACTCAAAATAAAGTAATTACTGTGAGTAATTTAGTGCTGTGAGAGTAAAAGGTTATTTGCAAAAGGCTTATTTTTCTCAAGGTAGCAGTTAAGGAGGCAGAGTGGATACAGGGTCGGGTTCACTTGACACTGTACTGTAGGACAGGAATCACTGTCCTCATTGCAGAAGCTGTCCACTGACATGATGTACAGTATACACGATTTATATTAGCTCAGACAGACAATGGCAAGACACATGACAGAATGATTCCTGCCACAGATTAGTCATTGTGTATGGTCAGGACTAATTAAAGAAGCATCATTGAAACCGTCCGATTGTGTGTCCATTGAGACCTGAGGGAGCAAACACAGCAACAAACCTTTTCAATAATGTGGATGTGGGAGAGGTTTGGTTGTCAATGCATTTTTTTAGAATTGAGACAGATTTCAGAAGCATGAAAAAGAAGGGCAATGAGGATTGTATTAGGGTGAGATGAGAGGCAGATAAAATCACTAAAAGAGTAAAGGAAAGGGGGGGGAAATCAAGAGTGAAAAAATTTAAAAGGACAAACGAAAGTAAGGAAGACAAAGAAACAGAGGAAAGAAGGGGAAACCTTACTTTAATGGAATTATTGTGTTCATTTTTCATTTACTATATTCAAAATCTCCTTAGCTATGCTTCTGGAAGAACAACTGGTTGGAAGGACAATCGCTTCTGTCGCTATGTGTTCAGGGATTTAGGGTTGGACCTACTGTAGCTTTAAAGCTAAATAAGCAGTGTTATTCATTTACAAGGTGCAAGTGATCATTTCCACTGGAGCCTTTGGCTGAACAGTGAATTTGACTGTAATTGAAGGGGATGTTACTAGAAAACTACCTAATTTCCGATTCTCAAAATAATTTAACTATTCTTCTAAATAACTTAATACAATGAGACACAATGTAACATATATAGTGATTCAGGAAAAGCCAAATACACAGACAACAGAGACACTAACAACAGAAAATATGAGGAAAAACTAAGTAAAATGATGCAAATGATGAGGCCTGCAAAAACCGCCTAAAAACGGGAGTGTTATATAAAAAATTTAGTGAAATCATGCATTTTAGGCCACAACAATCCCAAAAAAGGCCTACAGAATACTGGATGGACTAGTAATCAGATATCAGCCCATAATTGTGGTGCAGTGGGTGACCTATCCTCCAGTAGTCTGCTAACTAAGGAATTTCAAGAAGCCAAAAATAAATCTGATGCAAGCAGGAGGAACCACTGGTGACATGTTTCCAGGGTGAAATCTGCTTGGGGAGATGGATGGCAGGGCACTTCAGTTCAGTTCCTGTTCCACTTCCAACTGGTAGTTTAACCCAAACCGCATCGATCATTGTTTAAACTCAAGAAGGCTTTAGCTTTGCATTTTATAACCATGACAAGAATGGCATGTAAAACCTACTGAACCTACTGAAAGTTCATTCAGGTTTATAGTTAGTATAATTAGCTCTTTTTAGTTATATCGTTTATAGTCACAAAGTTTAGTTATATTAAAATAAGCAACCGACATACTGAACGTTCTCTAATGTACTAAGTCTAATGGACCATAATTATTGTCTGATAAGAAATGACAGGTGCGCTGGACCAGACCTTTTTCAGAGGAGAACACTGTTTGAATGTTGATTTTACAAATGAGTGTGTACAGGCAGGTTGGTTATCAAATTGGTTGTTAGAGCTAAGGTTTGTGTTGCAAACCTGTGAGTGCATTTGTGTTAAGGTCAATTCATATTTTCCACATCTTCTCATCACCTACCTAGTCCACTAGGGGCTCAATGCAGGCTGCATGTGCCACATCAAAGCGGTGGAATTTCAGTCTCTTTGACGCTTCCTTTTAGAAACATACTTTTAACTTTTTCATGTTGTTCAGTCAAATAACACACAAAGCAGTGCTTCTTTTTGTAGTGTGCATGTGTGTCTGTATAACCCCAAACATAGTGTGATTAGAAGAGTGTGCATGTCCGCAGTGCAAAGAACAAATTGGCTTTTTAATCAGCATGTTGGTCTGACTTTGTACCCAGTGACAAACCACTCAACTAACATGAGGCAGTCAGGCTTGAGGAATTCAAACAGGTAGGTTAGAGTGGTGCGCTGTGGGTAGTGGTGATCAGCTGTTTGTCATCCACACATTCACTCAGACAGAGACGACAGGATGCAAGCAGGGAAAAAAGAAGAGGGAATGGGGATTTTTTTGTTTTGAAGAAGTAAGAAGAGAGTGGACGGGGGGTTGGGGGGGGGCATCAGAGCAGAGAAGATAAAGGAGTAGAATAAATGGTCATTAGAAGGAAAGAAAGTCATGAGACTGCTGAGAGAGAAACTATGAAGAAAAGTTGCACAACTCTGGCAGAGATGAAAGGGAAAGAGAGATAGTTGTGCCATCGAAGGGAGTGAGAGGAAAACAGACCCAGAAACATTAACTGGCAGAAAACTAGAAAAACTGAAATAAGAAAAAATAAAATAAATTATATTGTGGCCAGGGAACCTGTAGTGATTTAATGTTAATGAGAATTTTAAAGAACGATGCATCTCTCACTAGTTTTCCGGCATTTTTTCTGATTTCCAACACTAAGTAGGGTTTGTTGATTGGACCAGGAATGGGACTGCATATTAACAATGGCCCTTCGGACTGAGAATGAAAGAAAGCATTGAAAGAAAGGCTGAAAGCACTGATAAACTATCGGCTGTTCATATTTTTTCCTGAACTCACAGAGCAATATGAGAAACGGGGGAGAGAGCATAAAAGCTGCAAAGAGAATTTTAAAAAACAGAGCGACAATAGGAACAAGTGCAGTGGACAGTGGTGGTGAATTCAAAGCGAGTGTCCTTGGAAATGCACTGCTTCAAAAGTTGGGACCAAATTCCTTTGTGAGAATAGACAGAGGTGAACAACAGCAACAAAAAAGAGGAGGAGGAGGAAGAAGATGGAAGAAAATGACAGGAAGTCACGTTCAAAGTGTGCAGCGATATGAAGCGAAGCCTCTCTCTCCTCGTTTGTCCTTTCTTTCCTTCCTCTTGCTCTTTGGCTCTGTTTTCATTCTCTCTCTCTCTTGTTCTGTTAGAAAATGCTTATACATTACTGAACAGTCTCAAAAGAAAATCCCCTTTCTTCTCGCCCTGCGCCTCCCTCCTACTTTACATCTTTCTCAACATTAGGGGTGCGTTGGCTGCATTTAATCCTTCTTTTTATCGTGTTGAGTCATCTGTTTTGACACGCTCTGCGGTCGCTAAAATGGCTGCGTGTGCGCGGGTGTCTTATGCGGGCCCTCCCCCTCACCGCCAACCCCCCCATCCTTTTCAGCCTCTGTCTCCTCCATCTCTCCTTCTTTAACCAAAGCACAAATCTCCACGCCACTGTATCCACTGGATGTTTGCAGCGATTCTTTGACTATGAGCAGAGGTAAATATGCAGTGATGGTGTAGTAGTACAGCTTCCATTTCCTATATTCAGAATTCCACGTCTCACCTTCTGGCTATGTCTTTAGAAACGACCCAGAACCGACAGGACAAATACTGTTTGTCCACCATTATGGTGAATTTACAGAGGATATGATGATGAAAGTTCTGTCTTTGTTGGATCTCGCTTAGCGTCTTTGTGTTAGTCTGCAGCAACAAAAACTACTTGAGGACAATAAAGTTATTTTTGACTTCAGCGGTTAATGGTGTTGGGTTGAGATGTGTTTCTGTAGAAGGGATGGAGCCCAGATCGGGGCTAAACATTGGTCCTCCATTAATCCACAGGAATATAAGATAAGACCGTGTGGTACTTTAGATACACAAATGTATCTTCCCATGGCATCAGGGAAATATCTATGTAAAGATGGAACAGTAGACATTGCCGTGTGGACGTTGTAAGCAAATGCACTAAGTACAGTAATTAGCAATTTTCCAAGCTTAGTCAACAACACAGATATGCTTCAGTGGAAGAACCCAGCAGCCGTTAAGCTGATAACACAATGCTTGGAAAGCACCATTAAAGCACATGCTTCAATTTGCAAAGTTCTAATTAATACCAATCCAAATCTCTCCAATAGTTTCACTGCTTTTTCCTGTGTGTAATACACCCACGAGTACACAGTTACCAGATTCAGCAACTTAGAAAAACTGGAGAGCAGATAAAGCTTGAGCACTGCTTTCATGGTAGTTTAGTAGTATAAACTTTGAGAAAGAAAATGGTTTTACCCACATTTTGCCTCCCCTAGCTCTGGGCCAGCGGTGTCCATAGTCTGCGGCTTTCTTCTTATAATGTTTTACGCCTCTCTGGCCTTTGAGTAGGCATTGGCCGTGGTTAGGCAAGAAAAGCACATTGCTTAAGGTTAGACAAAGATTGTTCTTTTGTTTAAATGTTAATAAACATATTTGAACTTTTGCAGACCTGAAGGCTTCAATCGGTGGTGTCTGACAATAGGATTTACCAAACTAGGTACAACATTATGCAAAACATGCAGTAAAAGTGCCATTAAAAAAAAAAAGACATAATTTGGTTGAATGCACTCTGGACCCTTCATTAGTTGAGTGCAATGTTCCCTTACCCACAAAGTTATTCTAACCAGGTTATAATGTTTCCCTAATCTTAAGCAAGTGCTGAGGGACTAAACATGACCATAAAACCTTTAGTAATGCTATAGTCAGACAGACTTGATTCTATACTGTTTTGCTTGGTATGAAATCTGACTAAAAATGCTTATTCATTCACAAGTGGCAAGCGATCATTCCCCTGGAGCCACTGGCCACAGTAGATTAAGTCTGTTTTATGTGTGCATGTCCAGGTTCGTGATCGATTTGGGTGTGACTTTACCCCGATTGACAACCCACTTATCTAGCATGAGGTTGTCAGGCCGGGGGAATTAAAACAGGCTGGTTAGAGTGGTGCAACATAAGCAGTGGCTTTAACAGTGGATTCGGGCTGCACGACAATCATATGAATGTTGTCCACGTCCATCGACTCCAACACAGACAACAGGACACTGGATGGTAGAAGCAGAGAAAAAGAAGTGTGAGTAGAGTAAGGGTTTGTTTTTTAAGTCAGGAAGAGCCGAAGACAAAGGGATGGCAAGGGTGTCGAAGCAGAGAAGAGACGGGAGGAGAAGTGGTCATCAGGGGGAAAGATGGTGAGACTGCTAAGCGAAGAGAAGAAAAGCTGAAGCGCTCACATAGATTAAAGGGAAAGCGAGTTAGTCGGCCCAGTAGGGAGGAAAGAAAAACAGTTAGGATGTGTATTAAAGACAGAATTTGGCAAGCGATGAGCGGAAGGAGAAAGTGAAGCAAAAGGAAAAGTGACGGAGGAAGAACATGTTGTTTCCAGAGATAATGGACTGATGGGAACCATGGACCTGATCAACCTCCCTTCCTCAACTTCCTGTCTCATTACACTCTGGCTTTCATTGTCTTCTTTCTCCTAAGTGAACAGGTTAAACGACCACTGTAAGCTGGGTCTTCATATGCTTCATCCCTATATTTTATGGTAAGAAAAATATTAACTGCTGAGAACTTGGAGTGCAGCAATTCAGCGAAAGACCTCATTCATAAGCAGGATTTGAACTAGTAAATTTCTACCCTAAGAATCCTCGTCGGGTTTACCTCTGACCTACCATATAAAGGAAGTGGTTCATTCCCAAAACATTGATCTTTCTGTATTTATCCAGTGAGTTAATGCAAGAAAAGTTGCTTTAGACAAGGACTACAGGAAAGGCATATGCGGCTGCTCTGGCACTGCACTGTCTTGGATACCGATGGCTTGACTTCATTTAAAACCAGTATAGTGTTTTCGTGAGTTTACAGTAATGGTGAGCGTGTCACAGTGTTGAAGAAATATTTTTCAACCTTCTTATTGGAAAATGACATCATTACATGGCAACTTGGTTTAGAAAAATACGCCATGGCTCAACAAACCACAACATGCAGGTTCCATAAATCAACGTGAGACTTGAATGCACAAACACAATCTAAGGCTCAGCTAAGGCGGGAGCCTTAAACAGATGGTGGATACCCGAACCAAAGCCAATGAGACCCCTTGGGAATCGAGGGTTTGGATCACGTTTTCAGAAAGTAAAAAAAACAAATCACATTGGGGTTCAGGAAAAGTTTGGTTGGATTGGTGGATTGCATAGTCAACATATGTTCAACACCTTAGATTAAATGTTTCCACCCATCGGTTTTTGTCAGAGTCAAGCAAAATCAAAACGCACAAGACAAACTAGACTGTACAAACTCAACTGTCGGGCTCTGGTTGGGCTCGGACATGAAAAACAGTCATTTTTATTCATTCATCCATTATTTATTCCATTGTGAAGGTTTTCATTTCTAATGTATGAATATTCTGATGGACATTTGGTTTGCTGCCAGACAAACATGTAAATAGCAGAAATATGTTGGAAAAAAACATCCAAAACATTACAAAAGGAAAGAGGACTGTAAACTATGCTGAATATAATCACATCTCACTTTCCACGATAGTGAACACAGTCTGGGAGTCCTGTGAATTCCCTTAGTAACCATATTTCACACATGAATGCACATGGCAAAACATTTCTCCAGTTCAACTAAGACTGTGTCAAATGTGGGTAATTGGACCAAAGGGATTTTTCTCTTCTGTGGCCTTGTGCCACCACCTGAAAATTGTACACGAGGCTTCAGCTCATATTATGGCAGCAACAAACATTGGAGGTGAACACTGAGCCACATCGCAGCCAATTAAGAGACTACGGAATAAAGAGCCACTGAAATTCCTTTTATCTGATTCGCTGACAGTTAAAAAGGTAACAAATGACAACCATAGGGATTGATTTGGACTTTTGTATAAAACTGCATTTCAATTGGTATCAACACTTTGATTCTCACCACATGCTTTTTCTTTCCATCAAGATTTAAGTACTTGAAGTGATTAATTACCAACAGCAAAGCACTGCTACAATTTCTGTTTTGTTCAGTTTCATTTTTATTTTTGACAGTCTTTCGAGTGGAGCAAACACTCACTAGCCAGTGACTCTTCCTTCTTTAAAAGTGCCGCTTTTTACATCCTTTGGCAAATCCCATTGATGCCCCACGTACCATTTGGCTCCAGTAGCGCCACCATTGCTTTAGCCTTCAAATATTGAAGCGTCAGGGTTTCCATTGTACTGCACTGAAAGCTCTAAGCGTCAATCACGGACTCAAAGCATCAGCATGTAACGCGAAGTGACTGGACAAAGCAGCGCTTTTTGACTCCTCAGGAATCAAACCGGCTGGTTCCACTATATATATCACAGGTGTTCTGCTGGATTAAGATTTGGGGACAGCAACAATACTCAGATGGCCAGATGCTCAGTTGGTACTAAGGGACCCAAATTGTGCTAAGAAATGATCCCCCACACCATTACACCACCACCACCACCAGCGTGGATTGTTGATATAGGGCAGGATGGATCAATGCTTTCATGTTGTTTAATCCGAATGTCACAGCAGAAATCGAGACCCAGACCAGGCAACTTTTTCCTCCAATCTTCTATTGTCCCAATTTTGGGAGGGTGTTTGAGAAATAGTCTGCTCATATAACCCTTTTAGACAAAATGTAGCCTCACTTTCGTGCTCTTAGCTGAGAGTAGTGGCACCTGGTGTGATCCTCTGCTGCTGTATCCCATCTGTTTCAAGGTTCCACCTGCATTTAAGTTACTGTTGCCTTTCTATCAGCTTGAACCAGTGTGTCCATTATTCTGACCTCTGGCATCGACGTAACATTTTCACCTAGAGAACTGCCACTCACGGGTTATTTTCTCTTTTTCCTACACACTACACATGGTTATGCATGAGAGACCCAGTAGATTAGCAGTTACTGTAATGTTCAGACCGAGTACACTGTTGACAGTCACTTACATCACCTTTCTTTTCCATTCTGATGTTTGTTTCGAGCTTCAGCAGATCCTCTTTACCGCTGTCCACATGCCTAAAAGCATTGAGTTGCTGCTATGTGATTGGCTGATATTTGCGTTAACGAGCAGTTGAATATCTGTACCTAATAAAGTGGCCGGTGACTTTAAAGGCCTTATCTTCTTTTCATTCGTTTCCCAGACTCCTCATACTCTTTCCCCCCTCTCTGTATCTTACTTTTTTCGGCTTGTGTCTCTGTCCCTTGATGGATTTCAGCCCCAAGCCGACTGTGGGGAGCTGCAGTGCATCAAAATGTTCCTCTCGTCCATTTGTTTTAGCCTGAATATACACTGTCATTTTCCTTTTTCTGCTCAGATCTTGGTCAGAGGGAAAGCTGGACTGGTTTTTCCTTTCGCCCCCACTTCTTTTAATCTGGCTTATATCTAATACACTTCCTCTCAACTCTCCGCTTCCTTTCAACCCTGTATGTCCCGTCTTTGATGAACCTTTGTTATGCAGGTTAATTTTGTTTTTTTTAATGAATAATAAATTGAACATTATTGTGCTGATATTTCCATTTCGAGCCTTAAAGTTCCTGTTTATGCGAACAACACATCTGGCAATGAAGACCACCATCTCCACGAGGTTATAGTCAACAACCTTCTGTTTGACATTTACAGTATTTTTATTATTCTCCCCATCTTTTCGTTCTCTTTTGCTCTTTTTCTTTCCCTCACACATAACATTCCCCGTAACCCTCTCTTGTCTAACCTTTGCTTAAAAGCCAGAGGATTTTTCAAGCAGATGAAGAAAAAAAGATATTAAGCTATGCTGTCTTCTGAGACATCTTAATAAAGCTCAAATATTGCAAAACTGAGGTGTGGCCCCACCTTTGCACAGTGAGCTCAGTGTGCGCTGACATTTAAAGGGACAAGTGCATTTCTCTTTTATTTTTTTATTTTTTTATGCTGACGTGTGTGTGCAGGATACTTTTCTTTAACATGTGCTGTTGGTTAGTGTTAGTGTCTAATTTTTTTCCTCTGGTTTGTGTTCTATTTGAGTTTCAGTGCTCATTTTCCACACTTTTGAAACACCACTGTCTCAGCTTCATTCTCTCGCTCTTTTATTCTCCGACAGCGAGTTGACCCCCCCATACACACACACACACACACACACACACACTAAAAGTGAGGGGGGGAAATCTTTCAAAATGTTTTTTAGAGCATCAGAGAGAAGCTCAAGAGACTTTGAAAATCCCAAATTTTTGTTCGTCAGTGTCGTCACTTTTTCCCAGTGATATTGAAAATAGTATCAAATCATAATTTTTAGAGCATTTCAGCAACGTTAGAAATACCAGAATCATTACATCCATGATCATGGCTCTGGGTTTCAGGTTGTCTCCTTCACAGGCTGCGCTTCCTGTCCTGAACTTTTATTTTGTAGCCACTCTCTGCCATTTCCTGTCCTATAGTGAATTTGGCCACTTCACACACATCATTAGTTATAATTGTTTTCACCTGTGCCCCTGGTCTATTTAAACCCCCAGCAAGCATTGCTCTCTGGCAGAGTTTTGTTGTTTGTTCCTGTTTCTAGTGTGTGGACTCTAACCTGATTATTTGCTCTGAGGTTTGCTTTTTGTTCTATTTCATTTACTTTTGTTCTTCATTTTTTTGTTTATGGTAAACATCTGTTCTTAGTCTCCTTAATATATGTACATTTCCAGTTAATGGTTGAGTCTTTCTCCTTGTCCTTTCTTGCATTCAGTTTTAACTTCACCATTTTGGGTCATGTTAATTTCCAATTCAGATTCTTCGGCCTTTCGTCAACCCCTTAGTTTGTGTGTCCATGCCAGTGTTAGACTCTTTGACTTGACTTGTACCTTATTTAGCCTTTTGTAACTGCCAGATTTTGTCCTCCTTCTTAGAGTGAGTTTTTGTTAGTCTTCTCATGTCGTCTTGCTCTATATGTCAATAAAGTTTATTTTCTCTGCCTCGCTTCCCCTCGTCATTTTGCACTTTTGCATTTCCGCACCGAAACAAAACGTGACCTCCACAGCGTTAAGGTTCAGTTTCCAACTGAAATGAGTAAGCTGTGGCCTTATCTGAAAGGTGAAGCTGTCTATTCCTCTTTGTTTATTGGTCAAATAATTAAGCTGTACCTGCATCCATAATCAGACACAATCTTGTTATAATCAGCCATGGAATTTGCTAATAAATATTAAGATCTATTTGACCACACGCAATTTTTCAATCAGGAAAAAGGGCACTTGGTATGCGCACCTAATCAAGGCTGTCTGGTTAATTTAAGTCTTACATTGATTTGATCTTTATCTCCGTCTCCTACTCTACCGTTCTCCCAGCGTGTTTCTCTGCCTCAAATGTAATTTAAAGTTTTATTAACATTTACTTCCCTTTCTCCCCAACCCCCCCTCTCTCTCTTTAGCCCAACTTCTCAGATTTCTGGCTTTGTACTGTGAAAAAAGAACCATTGGCTGGGACACCATCTTATCCCTGCTTGAGTGGATGCAGTGGAAATCAGATCCAATTGGACCCAGATAACTACTTTAACATCTTCTGGGAAAATATAGCAGAAGACTCAGCCCAATTGTTGATACAGCTGAAGAACTCAAAAGGCTCAGCCAACGCTCTACTCCAACACTGGTGTCTTCGACCCATCTTTGCAGTTAACTTAATCTACTAAAGTAAAGGTGAGTCAATTCAAGCTGTTCTCCCCAATATGAAAACCCCTTCGTGTAGATCAGCTGTCATTTTGGCTCCAATTCAACTCTAGTGAGGCATGGAGTTTCTAATAAGCCCAGTGCTTTGGGGTGGGTTTGACAGCACAGCCAGCCTCAGCTGTCAAGCACACCCACTGAAGTTCTTTCCAGCAAGAGCACTTGACAGTGCCCAGTGGCATTTCAGTGCAAAAAGCAGTGGTATGTGAAGGTTTTTCTTTCCCAAATGGTAGAAACCAGTTCTGGCCAAACTAACCTGGCTGGAAAAGAGAGATGTCTGTTTCCATAGCAGCAGGTGCTGATCCATATGCATGACCAGAATGGGATTTTAGGAAGGTGTGCTGAGGGAGAGAAAGCTTTGGAAGATGTCTTAGTCTTGAGATTTCCTGGATCTGTCATTTAGGAGGCTTTGTCTCTGTGTCAAGGTCACAGGAAGTTTTGTGTCACCATGATGCATGGTGATGAAATTTGCTGACATTTGGAAGAAACTGCAGCAATGTCTGCATCATATTTTCAACAGCAGCCCCATATACTGGAGTTATTTTGGTTTTGTTTCTGTGTCCTCTATGATTTTTGTCCCACTTTTTGGCATCATGCAGAAAGTTCTACAGCTTATTGTATTTATGTTGTAAGGACATTACTGGGTTAAAATCCTCTATCACAAATGTAGGGCCCGTCCTAGTTCTGCGGTGGGAAGCTGGGCTCTAAAATATTCTCTTTTTGGAGTTACTTTTAGCACCAATGGCAAACAGATTTCTTTGCATCTAATAGCTGTTCAGACTGACGTTCACATATTTTTATAAAATGATCGTACACACATCTTTGACTATAGAGTGTTGGTTGCCTTTGGGCTATTGCCACACAGGCTGTCGTCTCTGGCTGATTCCGTAGACATTCACCATTTAGGCACATTCAGATAGACAATTGAAATCTGCATCGTTCTACATAATGAGTCCCAAACCATCATATTGTCATGGTATATAAAGTTTGCATTTGCCGTTTAAATGGCTCACATTTAGTTAAGATAATATCACCAGTTATATACTCGATCAATCCTCCCACACACATTTAGGCTTATTTGTTTGGAGGATCGTGGGGAGACAGGAAGATGTTTCTGTGGGCAAATTGCAGTGTGTGTTTAGTTTCCATTTTTACTACATGAAAATGTTTCTATTATTGGAACTTTCAGTGGATGTTTGACATTTACGATTTGCACTGACTTAATCGTGGAAATAACAGCAGCTGTTAAAATGGCTCACTAGGTTTCTACATTTGCTTAGAAACAATGTAAATGCAATATTATTAAATGAAATATAGAAGAAGTTAAGTTATATAACTTTATGTTTTGAACCTGTGGTGAATCAAAAGCTCTTTTACGTGGCTGGGTCTGATAATCGTGATAATGATCTCCTTTTTAAAAAAAGTTCAATTAATCAAATACCTATAAAAGTTGTCTTTTTCATTTCTCAGAAAGCTTATCTGCTAAACACATTCCAGTTTGCTTTGAATTCACTTATTCACTGTCATTTGTTAATGTCTCCCTAATTTAACATTTAAAAACCCATTAACATCAAAACCCAGTATAAAGTCTTTCTGAGGTGTTCACCACATCAGGCTGATGTGCTGTGGATTTCTGTGTGAAACTCTCCACTGTGAAAAATGTGTGGCTTTTTTTATTGAAATGACACAAAGACCCAGCAAAGCTTCTCCTGAAATGTTCAACAATAAAACCTGCAGCAGATTCCTCTTTGGTCAGACTACTTGTGGCTTGGTATTAATCAATCACGGTGGAATTTGGTCCTGTTGAGCTTGAGTGTAATAAAGGCCGAAACTTGATCAAACGTACCTATTTGCTTATCTAGAACTCAGTGAGGAAGCTGCTAAATTACTTGGAATAAGAAATATTCTTACACACACACTGTATTGCCAGCTGCATGTTTAAGCTCCCTTTGTTAAACTTATGATGATAATCTGTTTTCCCATAGAACACAATGTTTGGTTCCTTACCTGCTGTAAGTTTGGTGTGACAGTTTCTTCCTGTGCTGATACTCTACTGTTAACAGTAACTGCAATTCTTTTCGGTTGCAGAGCCTGAACCTCTTTCTGTGGTAAATTGCACATACAACCCATATTTCAGCTTTAGCAACTTTAATGGAGCCAGCAGTAAAGCCCATCCCAATTTGCTTAGAAGCCTATGAATCTATATAATTTTATTAACTATTGCATAATTTGGTTGCGATTTGCTAAGTAAACAGTTTCGAGTGTATGTGGCAACATATTCTACAAACCCCATTTCCAGAAAAGTTAGTTGAGTAATAAGCAAATGCAGAGACTGCAATAAGTTGTAATAATTATTTAAAACCTATTTTCTGATTCGAAATAACACAAAGAGAAGATATCAAATGTTGCAACTGAGAAATGTGTTTTTTTTTGTTTTCCCTTTTAATTGGATGCTAACAGCATGTATTGGGTTTAAAAGAACACAAAGGCTGGAAAAGCTGTGTTTCCTAAAAACACTAATAGAAAAATAACGGTCTTCTCTCAACTAACAGGTCATAATTTGGTAAAAGAACATGGGCAAAACTGTTCTACAGGTCACTGTATCAAAGTTTATAAAACCTTTCTGTAAATCATGGATGGTGTGACTGTAGCTCAGGAGGTAGAGCACTTGTCCACTTAGCCCAGGGACGGTGGTTTGATTCTCCGTCCTCCTGTCATTTGAAAGTGTCCTTGAGCAAGACCCTGGACCTAAACAGTAGGTAGAAGCAGTAGGTGGAAAACATGATTTACTGTGCCATTAATTTAAGACATCTGGGATAAGCACTATATAAATTTAAATTTCATGCGGCGAAAAAAAAACAAAAAACAGTCAGATATGGCTTATAGGGTTGCTCACATCATGCATGTGTGAACTGCAGAAGTAGATAATCTGCTCCACCATTTTAATGTGCAGTGTGTTGGTGTAATCCTGACGTGACTTGATTTACCGGTTCCTCATGCAGGAGCCAGAGGATAGTTTACACAGAAGCACATTACCGTGTGTGTGTGTATGCATGTATGTAACTATAGGTGGATGTTGGGAGTGAAATATGTGTGTGTCGAGGTAAGTGCATGGGTGGCTGCAGGTGAGGAGGGGAGCAGGTGATGGCACATAAACCAACAGTACTTCCTGTGTGCGTGTGTGTGTGTGTGTGTGTGTGTGTGTGTGTCTTTCCCCCATGTTTCACTCAGTCTAATTTTGAGTAATCATCTTAATTCCAAGTGCAGATTTAGAAATGTTTAGGTGGTCGTGTTTGTCTCTGGTTGACTGATGGCATTAGGATCCTTTGAGCCATATGGCAGCACAGAAAGACCTCTGAGTAAAATGTCTATGTTGAATGGAAGTCTTAACAGCCGTTCGGGTAATGCATCTTCACTTCACTGATAGATTAACAAATCCGCTAATTTGACTGTGAAATCAATCAAAGCAGTGAAGAATCGCATCCACTTAATTGGAATACACTTTAGCTCTCAACACAACTTAAGGACACAAGATAAGCTAGAACTAATATTGCTACCTGCTCTTTTTTTTTTCTGTGTGTATTTGTGGATTGATTCGACTCTTGCATTAATCCTTGGCTGCTTCTAACTTTAGTGATGCATCATTTAAGGTATATTCCCTGTTGGCAACGCTAATCACGCTGAATAAAAGCAGCTGCTAAATTGCAGCGAGAGAACCCTAAGAATCCAGAAATGTCTGTTGGTGCTTTTTATTTATTTGTTTGTCTACTGCAAAATGTGCATCATCTGGAGCAGATCACATGGTTTTTGCATTGTGCAAGGACAAATACTAAGTCAATATTTACTTCATATAGTATAAGGTATCCAGATGGACCTATATCCCAATATGCCCTCATAGATTTTATATTAACCAGATCTGTGGTATATCAGTACTCTTTGACATTTCGACATTTATGGCATTTTGTGTGTCTGTTTGGAGAAACGTGGTCAAAGCTTTTTCCTCAAGAGGCCGGAATCTGTTTCATCACCTCTTCATCCCTCAATTCATCCACTAACCCCCCCGCCCCTTCCTCTTTGTTCTGCCACTCTAGTGTGCTAGGTTCTACCATTGCTTTACAAACATGGGGAGAGAGTGTGGAAGGCTGCCAAACACTCAATGCATCCCTTTTTGCCCCCACACACACACAAAAAAAAAAAACCCCATCATGGGTCTGATTTCATTAGGAGACTCGGCTCACGTGGCCAGTTTGCCCTTGTTGCCCCTTCACCTGGGATGTTCCCTTATTCTCTGGCCCCTTAAGGCGAGGCCCAGGTGGAGCCAGTGGGTTTTCCTTGCTCGTCCACACCACAGTCCACTCATGCATCCTGGGTATCCTCATGCCAGCTGAAGCACCTGTTGGGAGGAGGGCGGTGAGGAGGAAGGATGAACCGTGTGCATTAGCCATGCTAATCTCATTAGTGCAGCCATGATTGAATCCTGTAGGAATCTGCCACTGCTGCCAGGAGAGATGGAGGATCTTGTGTATTATTAAAGGGTTTGCTCTGTCACAGGGTATGTAGAGGCTGGGAAACGGGATCATGGGAGGCAAAAAAAAAAGAGGGAGGTGGGAGGGGGACGGACTAAGGGTGCAAAAGAGATGAAAATTATGTAGATACAGCCAACTGAAAAGAAGTTCACTGAATAGCCAGCAAAGAAGACAACAACAGGGATGGAGATATGGTAAGAAAAATAGGCAGGACAAGTCACTATGGTAGAAACAAAAACAAATTATATGGTAGCAGAGAGTGACAGAAAGCCTAGAGATTTTAGAGCAGTGTCCTCTTATCATCCTAATTGTTCAATTAGAGCAGCAACTACAAGTGTGACAACGTGTTCAACCAGCATAAAACATCCTAAAACAGCAACATTCAACAAACATTATCAAAAAGCAGGTGGCGTGTGGCTGAATTCTGGTCTCTACAATAGCAGAAAAATGAGTGAAGGGGGGGGGGGGGGAAGCAATGTTTCACTGCATTACGTGGAACACATGATAATGCTATGGTCATGCAGCAACAGCACCACAAGTAGTTGATGATTACCAATGGGACATGGCATGAAATAGAATATACAAGTTTTTGATTAGCTTTAGGTTCTTGGGACAAATTGAAACGAGGAGATGGGAAAACCAAAAGGCAGACGAGGCCAGTAAAGCACGGAATGAATGACTGGCATCATTCAAGTGAACGGCAGCTTTGGTAACAGTTTTTTGGGGGATTTGTCTTTCTCTCTCTCCCACGGCACAGTTTCACCCTTTTCCAACAAACCACACAAAGTGCTTTTGTAAACTTGGAACTATTCAAACAAACCCTTCACCTCCACATCCTCCTCCTCCTCCTCCTCCTCATTGTGTCCCGTGGTGTTGTCTTCTTCAAGAAGCCCTTCCTCCACTGTCTTCAACCTTCTGTAGTTCTCCCACTTCCCCAATTTTCCTACTCAAATATTTTTCTTCATCTTCTTTCCTCAGATTTACTTTTCCCAGAGGAGTTTCATCTTTTTTCTGCTGCTGCTCCAGTGGCTTCCTTTCCTTGACTTTTAGAGTCATAGTCAAAGCAGACTGTTACTTTACTGTCTATGGTTCATTGGTGTCGGGGACCCCCACAGCTTTACTTACTGTTGCAACTCAGTGGGAGGCGTCTCCTTCTTTATATAAACCCTGTTTCTCCTTTTTACACAGTTTTTTTCTGTTTTTTAATGTAACTTGCACATTACTTAAACAAGCAGAGCTTTCAGAAAGCTTTGTATGATACAGTTGTTTAAACTATCATACTGTTTATTGTATTGTCAATCACAGTAGCTGTTTTACAGTTTCTTAAACCAAAATGGACATTTGTCATAGAGTAAACACATTCATCATTAGTGGGACTTAAATGTACTAGCGGTAGAGCAACATGTCAGCATAATGGCTTACAACAATACATTTACCTAACGTGCGACATTGATGGCTATGTCTAATGAAAGCATGGAGTCCACTGATGAGTCCACTGATCTCCTTGACTTAGATTCTTGCTGCCTTGCACTTCACTTGTAAGTCGCTTTGGATAAAAGCGTCTGCTAAATGACTGACTGTAAATGTGATGACTCCACTGCAATTATCCAAAATATGGGAGGGTTTTAAACAGAGACCAAACAAATTGCAAATTGTTTTTTATTTTACTGTTGAACTGCTAGATGTAGATCGCAGCACATTTTCCTAACTTGAATGGAACAAGCTCTTGCTTTAATGATATTGTGGACAGACTTTATCTGTGATTTCCAGACTAATATACTTAAGACTGGCTTTATTTCTTCTTTAGGGAATAAAGTCTGCGGTGCATCTTTTTGTTTGATTTAAAGAGAAGATGATTTAATAAAATATTGCAATATAAAAGATTGATACAATTTTATTTTTTGGAAATTAATTGAAAAATAAATATAAATGCTTAATAAAAAGTAATCTAAAATAATCAATCAAAAAATAATCTATATGCAGCCCTACAATGTAGAGTGAGCTAGTTTTGAATGTGCTATTTTTTTATATATATTTTCATCACGGTTTATTCAGAAAGAATTGATAAATTACATATCACACAAGCAAATATTAAACATGGCCTATCCGTAAGACTAGTTCATGTTTATTGACAATGTAAATTATGCTGAACGGGGGAATATAGTGATGATTTATCAGCATTATCACGTTAAATTAGTCTCTATGGGTTGTTTGAACCAGCAGCAGAAAATGGTCAATTAAACAAATAAATAAATACGATTTAGGCCGAAATCCAGTGTTTTTCAATGTTTAGGATGTTAAAAACCAGTGGAGGACTGTTACGCTAGCTGCCATTGTGGTGTCACTGTAAGAGACAACAGGCACTTTTTTCATGTCTCTTTGGTAATGGCAGCCAAAAACAAAGATTCAAGTTCATGGTCGCCAATAAAATTAGAAACAATCAAGACATTTCATGTCTTTGATAAACACGACCCTTAAAAATAAAAAGTGATGATAGAAAAACGGTGCTTTTAAAAGTTGGTCCAACCACCACTGGCAACAATAATCTCAAGCAAACACTTCCTGTAGCACAACATTTAGGAGGAATTCTGAACCGGTCTTTATACAATTGCTTTAGATCAGGTTTTAGCTGTTCACATCAGGTCATTCCACAGCAACTGTTCTGGCTCCAAAAGGTGGATTTTGTTTGTGAAGCCGTTCTGTACAATATTTCCTTTAGTGTGAACTCAAACAAATGCTTCAAGCTGTTACTAGGGAGTTCTTTTTTTAGTTACCTCATTGAGCATTCTGCATGGTGCTGCATTTTGCCTTTCCAGTGATCTTGGATGGACGCCCACTTCTATAAAGAGTAGCCACAGTATCAAATTGTCTCTATTTATAGACAACATGTCAAACTGTGGACTGAAATATCTAAAGTCTTTGACATAACTCTAACCCTTTCAAGCTAAATGCAAATTAACAAATATTGATTGATGCTCTTATGAGAAATCGGCAAACGCTGCCTGCACACTGACAGTGCTTCTATATGACAAGGTGCGTCTAAAGAATACCTCTATTCTCATTTTATTGATTGATTGAATATTGATTGGTTTGCTGACACCTGACTCAAGTTGACGAGCGCTGTCATCATATGCAACCATTGCTTTTGTTTTATCAGCTTCGAAATATTGTTTGTTGATATCTGGGAAGGTTTTTTTTTCCTGTGTTGGCCCTATAATATACTGGAGACCTGTCCAGGGTGGACCCCGTCCTTCCCTCCGGGAGCTGGGATAGGCTCCACCCCCTCATTACCCTGAACATAAGTAGTTAAAGATAATGATTTGTGGCATTTTATGCACCTTTTTCTTCTTTTTCTTTTTTTACATGGCTCCATTTATCTCCTGCCATTTCTCTCCTCTTTACCCCGTCCTCCACATCTTCCTTTTCTCTTCTTTATGCCCGTAGCATGTCCAGCTCTCAGCCTATTTGCTTATCCGAGTTGTCTTGTCAGAATCGCCATCCAAATTGCTTTAATACCAAAGACATGTGACACAAGTTAGGAATTTGCCCCCGGTGAACTGGTGCCACTCTGTTGCACAGACCCCTCTGAGATCCCTTTCCTGCCTTTGTCACACAGCTCATCTTTTCTCTCCTCTTTCATTTCTGTGGCCCTCGATCTTCTGACTCTTCTCCCTTTACCAATTTACACTGTCTCTTTTCATTTACTTCACTTTGTCGCACTGATGACCTTTAGCTGTGTCCAAGACTCTCTGTCTCTTTTTTGCCATTCCCTTTTACTCTACCTTTTGATTTCCTCACTCTTTTTGTATTTGTCTCTTTCTTTCTGCGTATCTGTCTCAGGTGCATTGCTTGATACCTTTTATTCCCTTTGTGTTGCTATCTCTTAGAGGTCACTGACAAGGCTCACACATATCTCAGGGCTGTTGTCTTGCCATTGTGGGGCTCTAGGAAAGCGTTCTGAAGTGTTCTGAAACTTGGTCTCCCAAACCTTTTGGTATTCTCAAAAGTTAAAGATAAGAAAGGGAACATGGTGAGTTGCAAATACATTACCAGGTTTTTTGTATTTTTGTCTTTCAAAATATCAGATGTTGCAGCAAAATACTGAGGGATGGTGTAAGGCAGGAAAATTTAACTTTATACACAAAACCCGTTTTATTGCTAAACAGTTCCTCAACCTTCCTCTAACCCTAACATCAGTGATTTTCTTGCCTGAATCCTAACCAGACACAGGACTAAAGAACCAAACTCAGATCTTTAGCTTGACAGTCCAGTCCTCTGTATTCTTGCACACTTCCTCAACCACTTCCTTGCAACTCACTATCCGTCAATAATAGTTTTATTTGCGTCATTCACAAAATACGTTGTATTGGAAAATAATAATTGACTTGTATTGGCATATTATTTTCAGAAGACAGGCATGAAAAACATCACCTGGCATGTGTCACATGATTGTTACAACAACAGTGCTTTCACACTGGTTGTGTGTCCTGTTTTGTCATTCATTCAACCCTCTCAACCTACTCCTGACAAAATCAAGGGTCTAAATACAACATAAGGGTCTAAATTTAGTATAGCCAAATGGTAACGGGTACTTGTAGACAGCTGTTATTACTTTATGTAGTTTATGTAGCCATAACACGGCTCACAGGACATGACAAAAATAGGAAGGGACAACAGTTACTAAGTTTGTGTGAGTCAGACAGTTGTTGGACGCCCATCCTATGGTGTCCATGTTGTACTAAGATTAAGTTTCCCGATAATTGAATCTGGGAACAAATTCTGGTAAGAACAAGTGATATGGGAAAATTTTGGTGTTGCCTGTTTCTGGATATCCAACCCATGTAGCACATTTCCCAAAGTACGTTAGGTCTTACAGGTACCCACATCAAAAGTGTTCAGGCACACAGAGAGGGATGAAGTCTGAGAGAAACAAAGTCTTCAAACCAATTTCAGGGATGCTTCATTTCTTAACATTTCACACTTTGGCTTTATTGTATTTTTACTGTTGGCATCAAACGTCAGCTACCTTCTCTCTGTCATTGCCTCTATTGTTGTCTCACATTCTGTCTCACTTTATTTTCCTACTGTCTCTGGCTAATTTCATGTTTGTTTTTTTCCTCACACTCCTGTCATGGTTGGTGATTCATTAATGCAGCCAGGCATTAAGTCACATCAGGATAATGATTCATCCCTGTGCTCTCTCTTAATCTCACTACTGTATTCAAATTATTCAATTTTTTTCTCATATTAAACAATGTAAAAACTTTACTGTATAGCTCAGCAACATATTATTCCACGCAGTCAATCCCGGTCTTTCCCCAAGTTGGGTGAAAACCTAAATTAAAAACACAATGCAATGAATTGCAAATCTCATCAACCCATATTTTATTTACAATAGAATATAAACAACATATCAGATTTTGAAACAGACATTGTAACATTTCATAGAAAATAGTTGCTCATTTTGAATTTGATGGCACCAACACATATTAAAAATGTTGAAACAGAGGCAACAAAAAGCTGGAAACGTAATTGCCACAAATCCAAAACAAACGGAGGAACATTTTACAACTACTTTAATTGGCAACAGGTCAGTAATATGACTGGGTATAACAGCAACATTTCAGAGAGGCAGAGCCTCTCGAATATAAAGATGGGCAGAGGTTCACCGATCTGTGACAAACTGTCTGAAAAATTGTGGAACAATTTTAGAAAAAATGTTGCGAAGACTTTGAAGATCCCACTATCTACAGTACATAATATCGACTAAAGATTGAGAGATTTAGGAGGAATGTCTGTGCACAAGGGCCAAGGCCAAAAGTCAAAACTGGATGCGTGTGATCTTTGGGCCCTCAGGCAGCACTGTGTTAAAAACAGGTCGGATTCTCTACTGGACATCACTGCAGGGGCTCAGGAACACTTCCAGAATTCACTGTCTGGGCCAAAGCTCATTTAAAATGGTCTGAGGCAAAATGGAAAACTGTTATTTACGTTTTACACGTCGTCCCAGCCTTTGGGTTACATTTGGGGTTGTATATATTAAAGTAATAAATTGTAGTATGCAGCGAACATAAGCGGTAAAAAAATCTTTAAATTACTGCAAAAAACCTAGACGACTGGTGGCATTTCAGCAAAAGTTCAAGGTAAATTCAAATTCAGTAAAGCCAGAGTACTCCTCACCACCATTGAACTGATTGCTGTCCTAGGGCCCAGCTAGACTGCAGTGATTGCCAGACTCTTCTATGATCTGGCATAAAGAAAAAGTTTTTAAAATCACATAGCAATAGCTGTATGCATGAAGTGGTATATACAGTATGTCGCATACATGCATGTGGCCTGGCGATGTTCACTTGAATACTGAAAGCTGTGTGAGATTGGGTGAAATGGTAAATGGTCTGCACTTATATAGCGTTTTTTTACCTATTGGTACTCAAAGTGCTTTACACTGCTGCTTGTTCACACACAGACACACCGATGGGGGAGCTGGCAAACACTCACCGGGAGCAACTAAGTTTGGTTTCAGTGTCAGTTCATTGTCTTGCTTAAAGACACTTGGACATGTGACCGGAGGAGTCGAGGATCAAACCAACAACTGCAGGATTGGTGCACGACTGGTCTACCTCCTGCACCACGGTCCCCCCCCACTTTTCATATTCTGGCCTTTTCATTCCCAGCTCCACCTGGCTCTTTGTTATAGATTTGCATTGTTCTCTGAGTTGCATAAAAAAGTCCTCTAGCTTCAAAGGTTAACTTTGGTTTTCTTGACCTTGCTGCATTTCCCTCAAAACTGTGTATGGTGAGTCTATACCTAGTGCTAATTTTTTCTATCACTGCCGCTGTTGTAGAAATTCTGGGGAAACCAGAAATACCATAAACATCAGATAGATGCAGGGCCTAAAACTGCTCCCTGAGGAACACCTTTGTGGGACCTTGAACTTGCCAGTGTTTGCTTTAACGAATGTTTTTTTCCCAGACGGTAATTTAAATGACAGACATGAGCGTCCCTTCCAATGCAGATATCAGATCAAAAAGTTAAATTAAAACAATAGGAAAAAGATGTTAGCACAAATTAAGTATAACTTTCATAAAAGAAAAAAAGGGCTACATTGCGCTAGCATTGGAGAAAGTAAATTTAAAAAGAGTAAATTTTGAAAATGGACTGATACAGGGCCACGCAGAAACCTTTAGAGGTGCTCAACATTAAACAGGGACACATGGAATAGGATTTTAAAACCCCATTAAACATAGTTTGCACCATAAGCCACTGAGTTATAGCAATGTTTAGGCAGAAGGTTGCCTCAAATTCTCTTAATATCTACCTAGCTATCTAAGAGTTAGCTTTTTAATCAATAGGAAATATTTTTAGTATTATCATTTCAACACAATTTTAATTCAGAGCCAGTTTTACCAGAAGAATAATCTATTCTTCTTTGTGTAATATGTAACCAAAGGTATTCTGGACCTTCTTACTTACCATCTTCACATATGGTTGAAATTTAGCACTTTGTTTCTCAGCTGTCTATAAACAAAAGAAAATTGCCAAACCCCTGGATAGCTATTAGTTATTTTATAGCAGGGTTCCGGCCTTGTGGTTTGAACTCTCTTGGATTTAAATTAATTCTAAAACCATTAAGCCAGACTTTACCTTTTTGTTTTGTCTTAACTGGCCCCTAGCCTGATCCCGGATCCCGGATTGGTTCCTGTCTCGGTCTCACCCTTTACAAGTAACTATTATGTCAGTGGAGGTGGTTGAATTTCAAGGCACTTGACCTCAGAAAAATGTTAGCCGAGGATCTCCTGTTTCTATAATCACCTCATCCTGTTTGTGGGTTGTTAATCCTGTACAGTAGCTCCCACTCAAAACTTTCTGGAAAGTGTCCACATTTATTGCATAAAACAAAACTCACTGAACTTATTGAGCAGCCTTAAAACTTTCACTCTCACTCCATTATGTACATACATTCTTATTAGGTCTACATATCTTATAGCTTTCATAAAAATGACGGATTCAGATTTTAGTCATGACCTACCATAATACAAAGTTCTACAGTGTTAGAGTGGACTGCTTTATTTTATATTCAGGCATAGGAAAATAATCACAGGACGATGTTGCTAAAGTCAGCTAGTTTTTATTCACAGGCTATGAGTTGCAAAAATTCCGAAAGAGACGGTGATCTGAATTTCTGAAACACTGCTTGACAATCAAACTTTAGGGAGGCTAGTGTGTTATTTCCTCAGTTACCCCGCTGTGATTCTCCTCTCATTATCCGT
This sequence comes from Channa argus, assembly GCF_033026475.1. Taxonomy (NCBI): domain Eukaryota; kingdom Metazoa; phylum Chordata; class Actinopteri; order Anabantiformes; family Channidae; genus Channa; species Channa argus. Next base: position 5,367,323 of record NC_090199.1, read on the forward strand.
AAGAAAATGCAAACCTAGTCTACTATATCTGTGTTGACTCTGACAGTATTTTCTCTTTATATGTTCCTTCACTCGTCTTGTCGTTTTCCCTTGGTGGGTTTTTGAGCGTCTCACACTTTATTTCATTGCGCCGCCTCCTCATCCTCCTTCAGGGTCACTACCATCCATCTAAAGAGCAGCAGGCCCTTGTTGTCATGGTTTGCCCAGAGAGGGGGAGAGCGAGACAGCATGCGAGGCAAACACACCCGTGCCAGCCACCCTTTGGCACAGTGAGTGGAGGCTGGCGATGATGGAGGTGCATGTTGTGGGAGTGTCTGGGTGAGAACTTGCGTAGGCCTTCTTGCAGCGCTTTGGGCGAGAATGTTGACTCTGTAAAATGACAAATCACACTTATCACCTTAAGTGTGCTGGAGGCTTCGGCATGTCTGAGGCGGAGTTAAGACCGTAGTTAATGGAGATGGCACTTACATGTGTTTACATATCCACAAGGACAATCTCATGTGTTCACATTTGCATATTTGTATGCACCAGACAAAGGTCAAACTTTAAAAGAAATGACATTTAACCAATGCATCACACTGTGCAGGAGAATAAGATTTTATCTTAACAGAGCAACAGGTCTGCAGCTTTTAACGCTTCTTTTTCAGAGCACAATTAGCCCGCCAGTTTAACATCTGGTGAGCCGATATTTTAACAACTCAATCTGTCGAGACAGGTCGAGGGGAAGAAACACACAGAAACAGGTGGCAAAAAGGGAAGACAAAGCTGTAAGTGTAAATAAAATATTTGAGAATGTTTCTGCATATGATCGCGTTGTTCAGGGAGCGTGGCTCTGATACTGCCAGAGGCCTGACACACTGTCACAGTCAGGGTATGTTTGAGTTATCTGGCCTCGCTAAGCCCAACAGGGATGATCCAAGATGACTGATATCCCACAGATGGTTTCAAACACTCTGGTAATGCTGTGTTTATCCAGATATGAGCCTGTTTACAATAAGTGTTTGTTTTTTTCTTTTTTTGTTTTAAATGAATGACCAATCACATGCAACATAAACAGCAAGCGTATTCCATGTAAAGTGTGTATTTTTGAGTGGTGGTGATGGGGTTATTGTTGCAATAATAAATACAGCTGCTGCATGTGATGTAGATGCATACTTTGCAAGGGTCCAGGTAACAGACATAACCAGGTCAACACTATACATTGATAATGTTTTAAGAGTTATTGAAAACTATTGGCTATTTGTTATTTGACATTAAATGTTATGACCAGCGTGGCATGAAAAGGGGTTTTATCTGATCAGTTGTCACTGTTTGTTATATGGATCAGAGCGATCTGCACTTGTTCCCAGTATTGAGGAAACAGAGACAAATTATCACCTTTCTGACAGTTTAAACTTCAAAACTGAGGAATTATTGAATTTATGGCAGATTGTTTGTTTTAAATAGAGTAAAGTAGCCAGTAGGTGAACATGCAGCCTGTTGTGCAGGATTTTCAACACATGCAGTTTTTGGGGCAATATTATATTTTTCCTTCTTGTTGACACATAATCACTGTATTAGAATGAACAGAACATTGATATTCTGTAACTGTAATAGCAGTGTGTTTTTATTCAAACAAACCAAACCAAGGACCATGAGCCCAGAACTGTGATATGGACCAAAACACAAATTTTGTTAATGTTCCCACTCCCCACTACAGTATGTAGTGCAGTTTTTACACACGCAACATTTTGACTTTCAATTAAAATGTAAAATGAGTGAACTTTTTGAGCCTTTTTTTTCTTTTTTTTTAGAAGAAACATGTTTCAATATGTACAATATCTTACATATCGTTTGATGCTGTTGAAGCCTCCCACAAAAAGACTCAACCTGACAGTGACACAGAGACATTTGCTGCGAGCGAGGCTCGCTCCTCTAACCAATCAGAAAATTTCAACAATTTTGGCTGGATTAGGAAGTTTTGCAGCTTTCCTATTTACCATAATTGGATTTTGAGCCACTATCCGATGCATAGCAGAGTAGGGAGAAAGAGGGCTGGGCAGAACATAGTGGATCAATCTGGATTCTCATCTTCATGCTAAGCCCGTGTAACAGGTGTCATTAAACAAGACACTTAGTGCTAGTTCCTTGGTCACCCCCACAGCTGCCCACTGCTCCCACCCCGGTGGGATAAGTTAAAGGCTTAGATCAAATTGTAACATGTAAAATAGGCTCAATGATAACATTAGAAGAGTAGAACAGAAGCTTTTATTGACAGTGATAAAGGTTTGGTGCACCCGCTGGCACTAGTGTGATTTCAGGATTGAGTCCCATGAATCATGTCAGATGCTGAAGAAAATTAACTTAAATGTTGGTTTAGGTTGAAGGACTTGTTGGGAAAAGGACACAATGAACATTTTACACACCTTTACTGTAGCGATGGACCTTTTTGAGGGTAAACTCCCGGACAAAGTACATCATGAGGAGAATTTAGGAAATTGGCAGTAACATGGTCTTCGCCAGGCTATGATTTCATGCTCTGCCACAAAACCTGTTTTTTCCATCTCTGGAAAAAAGGTTTTGGAGGAGAATAGCAATTCTTTTTGATAAAAAAGGCTAATTTTATTTTTTTCCTCGGTGAACAACTTGACTCAGCAGCAGTCTCAGGTACAGCTAATGGAGTCGTGGGTGAGGCAGCTTGCTGATGAAGCCTTGTATATGACTGTTTGTGATCACACCATGGGCAATCTGTGAAACCGGTGAAAGGATGGACGAGTTTTCATTTTCACAATCGGGGGAAAAAAAAAAAATCTCATCTGCAGCTCCACTGTGACGGGAATTCTACAGCCAATTGCAAGACATTAGATCATTCTTTACCGTCAACAATTTTATTTTTTTACTATTCTCAGCTCCGTATGCACTCTTTATTCTGCTAAATCAAAAGTGACCTGTGCTACAGGACACCAACATCTTAAACTCTTATGTCAGCAGTTGAGTCAGTCTGCTTCTGATTCATATTTATTTTCTGATGTATAGAATATTATTACTCTGGACCAGCTAAAAACTGCCTCCTGTCCTCTTTAAGGAACCTTTAGTGAAAACAAACAACTTTACACTGTAATTGATTGTGTCATGCTTAACAGAGAAAGTGATCCTGTTCACCTCCCTATGAAACTGTTTCATTTCATATACTGCATTATTACTTTGTGCATCAAATATTAAGAGTTGGTATCTATTGTGCTACACTGAAAGTGTCGATTGGGCTGAAGTAACATGACCTTTTTTTTTAAAAAAATTGAGATGTTTTCTTCAAGGATTTAAATTGCACCAGATTAAATATTTTGACATGTTTAAAAAAAAATACTTGAACATGACATTTGTTATAATGTTCAGTACTATAGTATTTCCGTCTTTTAATTTGAATGCAGGAATCTTTTCGTACAAGTAGACTGCGCTTCAACTTGTCTTTATCCATTAATGAATACTTCACTTTTATATTTGTATATTTGTACAGTATGTTGCAGGATTCTGCAACATCTGTGTCAGATCAGCAGCAATGCAACAAAGCAAATATACAGTATGTTATCTGTCAACCTAATCATGTAAGTAGTAATTAACTTAAAAAGAAACTGAAGCATCTTCACTCATTTCAGGGTATCATATGAAAATCAAGAAAATTACTGCTTGCATCCCTTAAGGAGGGTACACGGCTTCTGTTTGATTAGTACATGACTAATGCATGAATAATCAGCATCTAATGCATGAATAAATATGCACTATGTACTTCTGTGGCATAATATTAATAAACAGTCAAGTCACTATTTGTTTATAGAATTACTCAACATTTAACATAATCAGGCATGAGTTTGTAAACCTAAAGACACCGTTCTTTCACGGATCTGCTTATCGGACATTATGTTCAGTCTGCGTTTCATTTAGTGGGGAGATTTCCCACCACATTCATATTGTTCCGTGCTTGGCAGGAAAGGATGAGAGGCAGAGAAACTAAATATGCAGACAGGAGAAGATGGTATGAAGGATTATAGAGATGGTCTGTCAGGGATAGAGGCCGGAAAAGGGGGATGAGTGAGAGAAGGAGAGAGAGAGACAGAGAGATGTCCAGTAAATTGGTGAGGAAGATCAGCCATCCAGATCTAATATGGACTGTGAGTCTCTGGGCTCACCAGGCACAGCTTATCAACTACAACATACCAAACACTGGATTACTGCTTTGTGTGTGTGTATGTGTGTATCCTGGTGCTGGACGGGCTCAGTGTCTGCAATAGGCTGCCTCTCCGGCCTTTAGTCTGTATGACAGATGGAGAAAATGAGAAACTTGTGTTCCTTAACAAGGTTCTGCATGTCACAAAAAAAAGTGCACAGAAAGTAATTAAACTTCCATGACCTTCAACACTTCTCCACTATCATACACTTGAACTCATGCGAGAATTGATAACATGACGGCGTGCTGCATATTGAAATCAATAATGCTGGAAACTCTACCACATCTAGTATTTAAATACAAATGGCGATATTATAAATTTGATAATGCAAACTCCAAAAACTCATAAATGCACCGATATTTGAGACAAACCTCTACATGTGTACAGTAAAGCCCAGGTCACATGACATGACCTTTACGGTTAATTAAACGTGCTGATCAACTCAGTAAATGTTGCCTTGCAAAATGTCAAATGGGAGGTGCAATAATTAAATAATCTACACTACTGCAGGATTTTTTTTAAGGGTTTTTTCAACAGCTGTAATCCTGTCTAATAAGTTACATTCCTATACAACTAAAATGCAAATTTCACACTGATGTTAGTATTGGAGAAAGATTGTGGAGTTGTTTAAATGCATTTAAACACATTATGTGTGACGTGACCGTTACAGTTTCCTCTATCGAACCAGCCCTCAATCTTTCTCTTACCTTAACCAGCTGCTGATAACTACCTAAACACAACCATAAAATGCTTTATTAATGCCATAGTCAGACACTGCAAGATGGCATATTTTGGCAGAAAACCAAATGTTTTTACCGGAAACAACTATTTTACAGCTTTATTAAATATTTTTGGTCAGTGGTGACAATCGGCTGCTCATTACAGGCTCATTGATTAGCTGTCAAGCGACATGCACTACTGTGCAGCCAATACAACCTGACATGATATTTTACTCTGTTGATCATAACTCTGTTGTTCATCACGTGAAAAATAGTGTTATAATAACTTAATAATTCCAAGTTTAAAGATACTAGCGAATCTGACTTTTTGCCCCTTGTTTCATGGAACTTTACAATAACTACAGCTTCCTGATGTCTATGAGGTTTAGCAGCCCTCACAAGATGTGGTTTGAATAGTCATGTAGTCTTCAGAGAAGCCAAAGTCATCCCTGTCAGGATTGCTGCAGGGCCTACAAAGACTCATGTTTTCCTGGTGGTCGGAAATGGAAATAACGTGTAAGAGGGTGGGGAACACGGAGTCGTTTGTAGGCATCAAGATGTGGTAAAACGCAGGCAAGATGAGGAGATACATAAAGATGCACTTTCCTACGATAACAAATTCAAATCTATGTCAGAAATAAGAATAGAAAAACAAGAAAGCATGCCTTTTTAATTATCTAACACCAGTTCGCAATGGCCTCCCCCCCCTTTTTTTCTGTCTTCCTTCTACTTTCTGTCAGATTTCATCAGCTGGCCATTCCTGGGGCTGGTTTCTTGCCTTCAGATTACACTAGTCCCCAAAGGCCAGGCCCTCCTCCATCATCTTCCTCTGTTTTTCCCCCTACTCTTGTCAATCTCTTGCCCTCATAGGGACCAAAGCCTTCCCTCTGGCCTGTCATCTCAGGCCCCCATCTCCTCTTCTTTCTTTTCTTCCTTCCTGCCTTCAAAGACCAGACCCATGCCTCATCTCGCCACTGTTCTTCCCCCCAAAAGAGTAAAAAAACAACAACAACTTTTATATGTAAAACTCTGAGATAAAGAGACTCAAAGACAAATAAAAACGTACACTAATGAAAAGACAAAGTGGACTGTGAAGTTCAAAAGTACATAGTGACATGACATGAGTACATAAAATGTCTGTTCTACTTTTTAAAACAAAATCCATATATGAAACAGGGGTTGGGTGAATTATAACATACTGTACTGTAACACAGAAGACCAGTATTTCTCTCTCTTTTGAACAATACCCCCATATAATTGGTCAAAGTGAAACCGAAACTTCTGCATTGCATTTCAAAAGGAACCGGAACCCATTTAAACTCTCAAATATTTCTAACATTTCTATTGACTAAAAATCCAGCCTTGGAACACAGCCATTCTCAACCGTGTGTCATGTCATTTAGTTCCCTTACGCCTTAAGAGGGGAGTCAACGGGCGAGTAGAGGGCTCGCCAACACGTTCTCATCCCACGGCATAAGATAATGGCCCTTCTTAAAGCGTCAAATTGCTCCACTTTTTCTGTACTTTGGCGTTTATTGTATTGGACGTTCCAGGAGCCCTACCAGTCGATGCCACAAGAACGACTTAATATACACACAAAAACTGTGGTAGGGTTAGGGAGTACAACAAGATGACTTTTGGCTAGTCCCTTACGGGGATCACCACAGCGGAACGTGTTCCTCAAGTTGATGTGTTATGTGTTTGTACGCCGGATGCCCTTCCTTCCACAACCTTCCCATTTTATCCAGGCTTTGGACCAGCACCAAGGTAGCCCTTTGTGGCTGGGCAGGGCAACACCTGGTGGAGTGGGATTCGATCCCAAGGCCTTCTGCATCCCAACCCAGTGTTCTCCCCAGAGCAGAACAGAGTTTTCATTGTCGAACACTGAAGGCCCCAAGAGTTGATCACTAACACAAAAAGGCCCCTAAGCTACAGCATGTAATGCTAAGTAAGTGTCTTTGAACAATGTGGGGCTTTTTGGCTGAGAGATGAGAACCGGCTGTGCTTGCAGAACTGTAGATGTTTTTGGACAATAGAAATTAGAATATTGAAAGAAATCTCACTTAATTTTTTTATTAAAGACCGATGACAGAAAAGCCTGAGGGGATAACAATGAGGGCAGCCAAGATTTCACATTAGAGCTTTGGCTCTATACTGTCTATCATCATTATACTTCTAATTAATATACTGTAGTATGATTAAATGTGTCAGAGATTAACATAACCAGCCATATTGTCACTGGCTAAACAAATCAGGTTTGATTAGCACCAATAAATAAATCAATAAACCAAAAAAAGCTGAAAGGAAAAGAACAGTGGCAGCATATGTGAAATTAAAATCTACAGATAGAAACTTGATCATATGCACTGTAACCAACTGAAGAAAATAACCCTTGAGACTTGTGGTTTCTTCCTGTCAAACACTTTCCATCAAAGTTTGTTAGATTAAACTTACTGCATCTTCATTATTTTAGCAGTTTCTCTCTACTTTTGTTCTGTCCTTCCACCCCCTCCTCCTTATCCCTCTCGCTTTCGTCCTCATCCTCTTCTCTGGTTTTCTCCACTTCCTTTCCACTCTCTCCATTAATTCCACCTTGAATGAGGAAAAGAAAAAAGAAAAGAAAAGGAAAAAAAAAAAAAAAAACGAGGCTCAAGAGATCGAAAAAGTGCAGTGAGAAGAACAGAGATAAATGGACATAAGAGGGAGAGAGATGGAAGAAAGAGGGTTTCATTTTGGTGTCTCATTTGGCCTGGTGCTGTGTTCTTGCTGGCTCAGCCCTTAAGACCCATTAATGACCAGTATTAATGAAGCTCCCTATCTTCATTACTCACATATCCATGTGCTCAAGTGCGCACACACACACACACACACACACACACACACACACACACACACACACACACACACACACACACACACACACACACACACACACACACACACACACACACACACACACACACACACACACACACTAGCAGTACCAGAGGCTCTTAGTATTACTGATAATGCATTTTGTAGCGGAGTGCCCATGAATATAGCATGTGTACATGTAAATCTTTGTTCATGGCTCTAAGTCTTTAACAGCACATGATTGCGTTTGCCCGCAGCAAGAAAAACATCTTCTGTTCTCATCTGTAATGGAGACCACAGGGAGTGGAGAGGCTAAAGTAAAGCACAGTGGAAGGATGGAGCTATAGGGAAGATGAAATGGAGAGGAAAGAGTGTGAGGATAATGGATTGAAGATGATGCCGTGGATACGGGACACAAGATGTACAGTTTGTAGGTCAATGTTTTTGGACTAGAAGACCAACTTAGTGCTGGTTACAGTTTTTTCTTCCCCAACCCTGTCACTTTTAATTTATTCAGTTATATGGCAATAATGATGTACTCAGTGCCAAGAATTACAGCAGAGGAGACGTTGTGTTTCCCAATATCTGTTCACAAACTGTAGAATTAAAGAACCTTTCACAGACACAGTAGGTACTGCACAGTGTGAACCCATGGTCACATATGATCTCATGAAGAAAATCACAGACCCTGTATCTGACACCATCTCCAGAAAAGATCAATATTGGTGATGAAATAACCTACATCCAACATTGAGTGGCAACATTTATACAAACTTCTTTACAAACCCCATCCAGGAAATCTGTGGCAGAAACAACTGATGCTGTACTTTTGTCTCCTTACTAATTAACCATTTCACAATCGCTCACACAATGCTTCTCTAACCCATGTTGACTAACATTTGTGCCTAAATCTCAACCTAATAGTAACCGCAGGACTACAAAGGTCAATGGCTTTTGGCTTGTGCCTTTTCAGGGGTCACCACAAGGCAGAATGTGTTCCGCATGCGTTTTTATGCCGAATGCCCCCCACCCCCCATGTCTTTTATCTATGCTCAGCACCAAGGTGGCCCTTAGTGGCTGGCAGGGCCACACCTGGTGAAGTGAGATTTGAACCTGCAGTCTTCTGCATCCCACCCCAACATTCTATCCTTTGAGACACAAGCCCCTCCCCCAAATGGTAACCATTGGACTAAATGGTTACAGAGACAAATACACTAGAAACAGCAATTTACAAAGGGTTTTGATAGCTACAGACAACATAGCAAACCTAAAATGACTTGTAGTTTAATGCAAAGTAGATCCTGTGTTTAGAAAAATGCTAATATTTATTTTAGGTCTTTGATAGAATAAAAACACCGCCTCCTACTGCATCCTGCACTCACACTGAATACTGGCGTTAGATATACAGTACACGGTGGAGTGTTCATAAAATATTGAAGTACCTAGTCGAATTTCTAATTCATCTTGAGCTGAGGGAAAAATAAGAATTTACTGGCTCGTGTGACTTGTTTCCTTTTCTTTAATAAATTGGCTTAATAACACGTTTTTGCCTCCACTACAATTTCCCAATCAATCTAATTGATACATTGAGACAGACCTATATATTCTGAGCAAAGCACAAAGTAAGGAAGCCTGACGACAACACGGAAAATGTAAACAAAGCTTTTTTTTTTAAATAACAGTGCCTCATAAAATGTAACCACAAGTAATGTGAAGGAATGTGCAATTGAAAAAGCAGAAACACTAGCACGCAGCCTGCATAGCAACAAGGGCAATCCACACACACACACACACACACACACACACACACACACACACACACAGTTCAACAAAAGCCTAATGAAATTCCTAAAGTTCCTTAGAGGCATAATAAGCAAAACAAAATGAGAGAAAACAGGAGATAGATCACACAGAGAGGTAGAGAAAAGAGAATAGTGCAGAAATGGAGCTTTAGAGCATAAGCAAAGGAGGGAATAGGAGGGGAACAGTAACGTAGAGATTGTAGGCAAATGGGGGAAATAAAAGAGTTTGGTAATGAAGGAATATAGCCAGAGGAAGGAAACGGAAGGAAAGACTCAGAGTGGTTGACGGAGAGGAAAAGGTTTAGAAATAGCGAGACCTGGATAATTAGCCTGGGAGGCACAAAAGTCTTCTCTTAAATCACCATTCTATGCCTTATTAGCTCAATACGGCTCCCTTTTGGATCCCGGCAGCACAGCCACACATCTCCTCATACCCTTCGCTCACATTCGCAGCGTAGCTTTCCAATTCATGGCCTTTGCATTTACTGCCGAGTTGGTGAACGACTGCATGAGCAAACCTCATGTTTTAGCCTTTTCGCCAGACCAGCTGAATCACCGCCCACAAGTAAAAATTCAGCTACAGGATTTAAAAGGTCTGACATAGCCCTTCTGAGTGAGTGTGAGTGGGAATAAGGGTGGTGACATTACCGAGCATCTGGTAATTTAAACCCAGTTGAGGTCGACAGTTCAACAACTGCTCTCAGTCACTGATCGTGTTATGTAAAACTGTGTGTAATTATGCATTGAAGATCAACAGAGATGTGTTTTAGCTACCTGCATGAACTTACAAGGTTGCACTGAAAACAGCCCAACTCCACGGTAATTTAAAGTTGCTTTCACGAGGGCAAAGGTGAACTAGATAAACCCTTCGAACAAGTGACAAGTCCATCTATTAGTTCTTGCATAAGTGGGGTCATCGATATTAGATCTTTAAGAAGCCTAAGTAAATAAAGATACAGTTCACTGAGATTCAGATGCAATCACTTAAAATGTAGGTGTCAATAAAAGCTCTCGGGCATGAGGAGCAGCTGAGTTCTGCCCTCGATGACGGAGAGCAGACAGAGAGAGGAGACTGCAGCATTAGCACCACAACTATAGGTTCAAGTCCACTAATCTCACTCACTGCTTTCTACAAATGCCAATATAAGGCACCTGGTTAAGTCACTGATGCAGATGCACTCAAATAAGTTCACACCTTCTGTCTGCAAGACATTTATTAATTAACGGACAGCATCCGCTCAGACATCGGGCCAGTGCCCACTGATTTAAAATGTCAACGGACATTGGCTGGCCGATGATTTGCCCAAGCACTACTCAAGATATCTTCTTAAAGCCCTTTCAATTGAAGCGGGACCAATATCCACAGTCCAGGTTGTGTGCTAAAATGTATTTAAATGTGTATCTACAGCTACAATTAGGCTAACGCAGGCAGAGTTGAGTAAATTCAGTGGATCCCTTCAACAATTCTACTGCCCATCTTTTGGAGGAGGCTTTTAAAGGCCAATTGTTTTAAGACGGCCTTGAAAAAATGTGAACTGGTTCTTTGAACTTTGACAAAAGCTGTAGCTTTTACAGCAGATATATATTTACTCATCTTTTCAGACACAAGGTTTGCTGAAAATCTACAGTACATAAGAAGCTTATGGCTGTTGCAGTAATTCTACAGTACAACTAGTGCATGACCGGAGAGTCACTGTGGCAAGCAAAAACTCACCGTGTTCTACTTACGCTGAGTGACAAATCAAAAGAAAGTGTCTCTTGTTTAGAATTCATTTGAACCTCATATAGAGGAACAAGACAGGCACTGATAAGTGAGGAATACTCAATAATAATTATAAACAATAATAATTAATAATTGAAATAACTTATCTTAAAAACAACAGCACTGCTCAAACTTTGAGCAGCAATTTTTACTATATTAGTAAAAATGTTTTTCATTTTGATTTAATTACAACAACGACCTGTAGGGCAGAGCGAGGACCAAAACAAAGCTGTGTGAGAGCAGTGAGAGGGACGACTGAGCAGATGACACTGTGATCTACTCAGATGCTTCTCTATTAAAAAAAATAAGTAAAATCAAAAATTATTTGCACCCATTGCTTCTCTGTTAGTGATGGCTGTGTCACACATTTTCACACAAGTGTCATTAGTTTAATTGGTATTAATAAAGAAGAGCTTTCTCTGCACTGAATCAATACATTAAAACTTGATTTCTGACCTTGCAAAAGTGTAAAATCTTTATTTATTATGTCATAACTTGTGTCTCTAAAAGCCCAAACTTTGATTAATCCCAGGTTTACTTCAGTTTTGCTTCAGGGATAGTGTGTGTGTGTGTGTGTGTATGTGTGTGTGTGTACCTTTTTTTTTTTCCCTTGCTTTTGGAGCATAAGAAATTCAATTATGTATAACAAACACGCACTGTTCCCTAATGAGTGTGGTTCCAAATTACATCCGTGGATGTGACTAGAATAACCTGTTTTAAAAAAAAAAAAAAAAAAAAAAAAATCCATTTAATAGTAGAACGAGCATGTGGCGACTGGGGGCACCACAAAGGAAAGTTGCCATTTCAAATCCCAAACGAGATGGGAGCCAATTATAAAGTGAACGTTAATGAGACACATTCTCCACTACTTTAGCTTCTAATTGTCCCAGCACTTCTTTGCAGTGTCCAACAGTAGACGCCTGTTGTTGTAGTTTAGGGCTCCCTACTGGGAGCAAGGTTAAAGCTATGAATTTAAATCAGGCATTCAACATTAGCCCCCTGCACATGAATTAGGTGAAAATATGGTTTTTTTTTTCTTTTTTTTTTTGTTACTAAAACCCTTTTAACTTGCTGTTGAAACTTGTCAAAAGCCATTTGTTATTTGAAATGAATTAACCCTGCATAGTTTCTGACTGCACTGATAACACGTTTATTTAAACTTCACTGATACTGAACTTGCTTCTTTAGGTTCAAGTTTGGGCAGTAAAAATACACGAATGCCAATAAACTTCTTTTGACTTCCCCATATCAGAATATCTCTGTTCTTATAGCTGAAAAGCATTTGGAGGATCGTTTGGTTCAGATTATGTTTCATTTCGTTGCCCAAACTAAGGAGTTTGTATTGATGGTCAACCTGCTTTTCCAGAGGTTCTCCAGATAACAGCTTCTGAACTTCTAAGGATTTAAAACTCCTCTGGGTGATGTCATATGGAGGAGCTTTTTCAGCTAGAAGCAGATTAATATTTGGATCTAGATAAATCAGAGAGGGCAGTTTTGCCCTCTGACTGGTGAAGTCGCCCTTTCAGAGAAAGTTAGTTTCCATAAAATTTTAGATTGCGTCATTTCATGCAGGTGTTAATATTTAAATGCACTAAAGATTCACTTACCAAGCAGATGAGACATTTCAACATGCTAAACATGTGAGTTAATGTAATTATTGTCAATATTATTTTTTTTTTACCACAGGCAGTAACACCAAACATTAAACTAACATTATTTTTTTCACTCTTGATCAAATGTCACTAATGTAAGAATTATTCTGCAGTTTACTGCAGACCTGAAATCTTATTTACATGTCGCCTTTCTAGATTATTCCGTAGTAATATTAAATTAAGATGGACTGTGTAGGCAAACCAACCACCATTCATATTTTATATTTCAAAAATGATAAAAGTTACAATTTAGGATTTCAGTTGCCGACAGAGTTGCCATAGCAACACTAACACTTTGACCTGGGTCACAAGATCTCTGAGTGATGAGCAGCAGAAGTGTGTGTGTGGTGTGTGTGTGTGTGTGTGTGTGTGTGTGTGTGTGTAACAGTGAATTACTGTGTGTGCATAGAAGTAAAAGAAGAGGTCAATAAAACATAGCAACTTTTTAAACGCAACACGTGGCAACAGCAGCTCTCCATATTTTCTGCATCAAGAAAGTGTAACAGGGCAACAAGAGGGGGGGGGGGGGTCATAAAACACGCGGCCATTTGCAAAGCAGTAAAACTCTTGTAGTCATTAACATGTGGTTTGTGTTTCTGTGCAGGATATTTGCCACAGCAAAAGGAAATGTCAGTTAATACTGTCAGGGCACCTTAAGCAATTATCCTGTCAGACGTTTATGCTGGTAAAGGAATTTCAAGTAGTTTCTTTTGACATTAATCCCCTCTTTTCAGGAGAGATCTGGCCACGATGCAACGCTGCTTGCATGCAGACCACAATAAACGTGGCCAAAGAAACAGTTTAACAGAACATTATTCTCAATAGAGATTATGTAATCGATGTGTGGCAGAATGCAGAAGCTCAGCAAGTTCTGAATGCTCCAAAAAAAAAAAAAAAGCTTTGTAATGTGAAGAGCGAGACCACATCTCTATCAGCTCAGAGCATAAACAAAGTGTTTCCTGCATCTTATTGTGTTATAATAATGTCACATTGCTGTGTGTGTGTTTGTATGTACAAGTTTATATTTGAGTGTGTGAGCCCATTGCTATTCCCCTTGTGCTGCACCTGCCATATGCCTGATTACTTTCCAATCTTCTCTGTACAGTGTGTCAGGGTCACACACAAACACACACTCTTCATTTCTCTTCATTGGGTTTTCCTGTTTCTGACACTCCATCCTATTTAGCTTTTTCACTTTTTTTTTTAATTCTTTATCCCACATTCTTTTCATTAGACATTGTGTTTTTCACCCGCTCTCTCTGTAGTCTATTGTTTCCTCGCTCGCTTGGTCTACGTTTGTTCCTCCTCGCTTTGTCTCCCAATGATCTTTCTCGCTTTCCCACTAAAAATCATCCTCTTGCCATCTGGGGGAAAAAAAAAATCAGGACGTGTACATGTACTGAGAGAGCTACACAGATAATGTGCGTGTGTATGCATTTGCATATTGTTGTTGAGAAATGTGTCTGTTAATTGTGCTGTCATTGACTTTCCAGTTTGGCCTCTGTTTCATTTTGAAAGAGAGAAAGAAAAGCAGCTTTAAAACCGTCTATATAGTTACATTTAGTCCTGCTTCTGTGTTTCATTTAAGCATCTACGGATCATTTCTAAATATTATTGAAAAGTCTGACGGACAAGCCCATTGTTTTTTGCAAGATTGGCATTCAGTCGTTATGGTCATAGAAGCATACGCAGCAGGACATATTTTAAATGTAATGTAGTAGAGTGCAAAAAAAATTTTGTCTGTGATTTTGCTTGAATCATTACCCAAAGTTGACCAGTCATTCATCGATTCATCCATCCAACATCGCACACTACAGTTTCAGAATGGAGGGGACAATGCATCATCTGTCAGCATACGGCCACGGAGGTCCGGAGGTTGACACGGAGGTTGACACGGAGGTTGAACTTTTAACGTGTGTTGGAGGTCTTGGGCTGGAGAGGGCGGCACTTAAGATTCAAATAGCTTTAGTTCTAACTTGGCCTGGCAATTCAAGGACCCAAAAGTTTAAATAAAGCACCCTAAAAGTTCATGCAGAAAACATGGCCTATATTTCAGCAACCGAGAGTCAGTGCTAATGTTTAAACATAAAGGTAAAACTTGAAAACAGGGTGGAACATTTCCTTACTTTCCACTCACTTCCCTTGTTTCTTCAAACACTCACTGGCTTGTACATCTTTGCTTCTGTTCTCTTAGCACGTCTATATTCCCATGAATATTGTGTCCTTTGGATATTTTTTTTAGGGAAACTGGAGCATTTTTTATTCCATATCTTGCCACAACGTTGATTTTAAAACAGATTCAGTTGTTGCCCTCACTGTAAACTATTTTACAACAGATATTAGCTTTGTTTTATTAACCAAACTGTGATTCATATCAGATGCATTTGCTTTAATTATTTAAACTCCCAATAACTTTTTTTTTTTTTTTTACAATAAAATAACCACTTAATAATAATTTTGATTGCAGTTAAACAGTGAATAATTATTATTGTTATTTGCTGGTTCAATATATTCTGTGTTTTGTTTGGTTGTGCAGTGAAGTCAAATGGAAGTTGTTGTTTTTTTTTGCTTGTGTTTTGTCGATTTGCAGGGCCATGAGCTCTTGGGGCCACAGTAGATTTCTCTGAGTACTCCGGTTACTTAAGTGCATGTAAACCCATTCAGTGTGTAACGGCCTGGCTCCACGTGGCAAATTCTTCCCTGACTGAAATGTGACTTTGCAACTTTAAAGCACCAGAACAAGGAATAAAAGCGTTGCTCAGTGGAATTTTAAAAGTAAGTGTAGAATTACCTCTTCATTCCTCAACATACATATCATCTAAACCATCTGAGGAATCAAACCGGAACCCACTGGAGTATCACCACCCATGTATTTATTATTCTCTTGTGGAGCTTGTGAGATGTTGGTTCCCAAAGACTTCCAATTACCATCCATCTAAATAAATTAAAAGTCATCCATCTCAGCTAATAGCCAATTAGTGAGACTGGAGGCTCTGACTGAATCAAAGAGCATTGGTCCTGAGGGGAAAAGGGTCATGATGTTAAAAGACAACTGGAAAGAGGTCAGTCTTTTGCCCCAGGACTAACAGGTTGGCTCAGAAGAATTTATTTCTAACAGCAAGACTTGAAGTGTAGAGTACATGTGTGTAAAGTCAATGCCTACCAGGCAATAAGGCAACTAATACTTTAAACATCCTAAATAACTATGTACATGTATTTAAGTGTTTGGTGTGATCGGCATTCACTAAAATGTAAATCTATTGGGTATGTTTGCACGTGGTTGTCTACATGGTCGTATGACTGTATTTGGGTGAGGAATTGCATATATACGTATGCTGCAAAATTAGCACTGTGGAAAAACGACATAATATCAAATCAAAGTCCTTAAAGCTGCTGACGCCATTTTTGGGCAAATTCCATACGTGTCTGTGCATTTGTGTGTCTAAACGTACTTACTTATCCAACATAGGACTACACAATATTGCTATTCAACTACAGGGTACATTTTGTAGGTCCACTGACCCGTTGGATGTATTAACTCGTGTTGAATGACGTTAATCTACTTTTAGAGTGTTAAAGGTCGTACTCGGCACTCCCTGTGTCTTTGTGGGGTCCAATTTGATAGGTGGAGAATGATGTCATAACTGAATTAATAAGAAAATATATACTATATCTGAAATCATATCTGCTTTGAAAAACCTAGACTGTTTTTTACATTGAGCGTGTTTATATATTTCAACATGTCTTGAATCATCTGAAAATTGTGCAGTTTTTGTGAGTTTAAAGCGCATGTGTTAGGAATAAACCAAAAATAAAAATAAAAAAAATACTTTCTTTCTGGATCATCAGAGGCTGAGAACTCATCTTTTTTCAGTTTTTCAAACAAACTTCTAAATGTTTACTGGAGATAATTTTTTTTCATATTCCAGCCCAGCTTCTGCTCATTCGCTGCTGTCTCAGATTTTACTTTTATCTCTTTATCCTACCTTCTCGCTCTCTCTCTCGCTCTCTCTCTCGCTCTGTCTCTCGCTCTATCTCTCCTCTCTGCCTCATTTTCATCTTCCACATCTCCGTATCTTCTCATCACTTAGTTCAAAGAAATGATTTCTGTAAAGTAAGTTTTGTTACCAGGCAACAAGGCCGCTGCATGTTGTTATGCCGCATGCTGGTGTGCACAGCAAGTGTGTGCACATGTCTATGAATGTGTTTATGAGTCATTTGGTTTTATTAGAGTTTGAATAGGTTCATCAGAATTTTTCCACGACTGACGCCTGTGTGTGTGTGTGTGTGTGTGTGTGTGTGTATATGTGTATATATGTGTGTTTAAATGTTGATGTTGTTATGACTTGTGTTGCCCCGTTGCTAGTCCAACAGAGCTAATGACTTTGACAGAGAGATGAAAGACTTGCTGTGCTTCTGTGGACTGCAGGGGAAACTGTGATTGGACTGATTTGAACACAACTAATGGAAGTGTGTCTATTAGCTATGGCAAACGAGGAAAACAGCTGTGTGTGTGTGTGTGTGTGTGTGTGTGTGAGATGGAGGAGGCGAAAATGAATAGATGAAAGCGCCAGGCGTTTTGAGAGCTTAACGGAACAAGATGTAGCTTATAAAAGATGTAGTTTGTAGTTTAGTGGCGCTTGTGTGCGCTCCTATGTTTTTGAGAACCAGTGATTTGCTGCTTTTAGACATTTACACACAAAGTCTATTATGTTTGTCTCACAGTAAATGCAATAGGTTTAAACAGCAACCCCTGAACTGTTGGGGTAGACTATGAATGAACACACTGAAAAATGCATGTTGTTATATTTATTTTTCCTTCAAATCTTCCCTATGGCAACAACAGAAAGCTGCTGTTCAGCATCATCTGTTCAACAGCTGCAGCACTTAGTAATGTATCACTTTGGCTCTTGCAGGTGTCTTCAGTCTGTTTGTGAAATTCCTTTCTTACAAAGATCAACACATTTTTGCTAGAAATGGGGAAAAGAGAACAAGCAAACACACTTGACTTAGTTTTGTAGATGAACTAAAAACTTGCAAAGAAAGAATGTATTTGTGCAAGTGAGCTGTAGTTTTAATGGAGTGTGTGAGCAATCTGGCTTGATTCAGAATCTGTTTCACTAGGAAACTAATTGGCATATATATATATATATATATATATATATATATATATATATATATCCTGCTTAATGCAAATTTATTTCTGCCACTACAACCTTACTTGGGGCTCTCGTAAACCCCATCTGTGCTGTGTTTCACGCCTCCTTTACAAAGGTGGAGAATTTTCCTCAAAATTGATAGTAGTTACCAGAATGGCTGTGACCCCAGTGAATCCTGCAGAATACATTATAAGCTTCTCCCGGTATTTGCTCAAGTCTTTTGAATGCATATGGAATGAGGAGTGACGCAGCCACTGAAAAGAGAAAGGGGATAGAACATGTGCAGAAGGTTTTACAACTGCACTTGACAGAAAGAAATTAAATAACCCAGAAGCTTCAGTAAATATGGTTCTTAGTTCTGTGGCCTTCTGCATCCCAACCCCAAATATACTGTACACTCATTTGCAATTTGATGTCTGCAACATGTTTTAAAATTCCATCAGAGTTGTGCAAAAACAAAAGAAAAATCTCACTAGTAATAAGTTGATTGGCAACAGCTCAGTCAACTACTGTATTGGAAACACGGTAGAAATCACTGCATGTGCTCAGGAACGGCTTTTAAATTGCTGTTGTCACTGCAACCATAAATGCAAAGCAGCAACCGTAATGTAAATATGAAATGCAGCCTCCTTCTTTGAGCCCAAGCTCATTTAAAAATGCACCAAGGTAAAGTGGAAAACTGTGGTCTGAGTCAAAATTGGAAATTCTTTTTGATATTTTTGATTATTTTTTTTTAAAGAAGAGGAGAGGGAGCATCTTACCTGAAGCAGTGGTAACTTTCACATTGTCAAATTGTTGCATTTATTTATTTTATTGTTAACAGCATAGCAACTTTTCAGGAAATGGAATTTGTAGTTGGATCCAAATTAGATTATTTAGTTAATGCAACGATTCAGTTAACGTTGTGGCTATGTGATAGTTGAGGGTTAAGGTAATGGATAAAAAATCTTTCTAAAGACTGAATAACTTTTTCTACTTTGTTTTCCCTCGTGCTTCTTTATTCCATCTTTCATTTTCCCATCATAACGTGGCTGCTATTCTTCTCGCACCCCCCTCCTCTCCTCGTTGTAGCATATGGCCCAAGGTCTCATAGCTGACTCCCTCTGAGAGTCGTGCCGGTCCTGTTGTGGACGGAAGGTAACGGAGAGCAAGAAAAATTAAGGAGGTGGGGGGAGCTGTGGAGTGGGGTTTCAGTCACGACTGTGTGAGGAAACTGTGTGGGTGGGGGGTAGTGGCTAATTGATGGAGGTTGAGGTCGGAGCGGAAAGCAGAGATTGCACAGAAGCACTGGTTGAAACATTCAGCAGACTGCTATTTTTCTTACGTTTGCATGGTTTGACTCATTTTCAAACCAATTACTACTTCCTGTTTCCCTGGTTCTCATTACGGAGCTGAACCCCATTAAGAACAATATTTATTGTAATCTACACTACTTTAATGTTGCATCTGTTAACATTAATGACGAGGCTGATTTTAACTGCCTGTATGCAGATGTGACCCCGTCTCTCAAAATTCCAACATTACTGCAATTTTTTTGTAGGGATAATTATGGAATAGGGTTTATTACAGTGAAGGTGATTGGACTGCAGACTGTGTAAGGTTTAGGCAAAACAACAACATTTACATTTAGTCATTCGGCAGACGCTCTTATCCAAAGCGACTGTGTAGTAAATTAATCAACTTAATCAATGATTAAATTTCCCCAAATCACAAAGCCTTCAACTTCTAGTAGTAGTGTGCTGGTATGGTACATAGAATTTTGTATTGCTAATCTGTAACTCAGCGACTAACCAATCAGCCAAACATTGAAGAAAATGTTGAATTTTAAAATGGATGTTTGTGCCTATAAAATGCAGTCGAATAGAAGTATTTGGTGATTTAAGTAGTTCTTGCTGTTTTATTGAAGTAATAGCTGAAACTTTCTGTCATATCACATAATCATTGTCACCAGATGGATAATGGGTAGGTTACATATATTCTAGTCTGTTTCCTCTGACATGGCTGTCACTTTAGTGTTGCCTTGTCTGTAGTAAGACATGTACCTTTCTCTGAATCATGTGCTGTTGTCTGTAATTCTGCTGTATTCTGATGGTACAGTTTTCTTTAACATAACACTCTTCAATGACTTCAATGACTAATTGTCTCAGGCCATTTTTTTGCACATCAACTAAGCTTTGCAACTGTAAATTACAAACAACATAATCAGAGTGTTTCTGGGGCTGAGGTGTTGGTTGTTCAGTCGATCCAGGAAGTGACAGATGGCAGCAGAGTCAGTAAAGCGTCGGTATGTGTGTGTATCGCAGCAGCCACCTCACGTTTTTATAGACTTTCCATCTGAAAATGGCTGCCATTACACAGTGCGTCAAAGGCCAATTCACCCAAAGCATCCAAGACATCTGTTCCTACAAAGTAAAACATTTTGCTGCTGGAAGGCGGCTGAGTGAAGATGGTGTGTTAGCCTTGGAAATCCAGCCTGGGATCTGCAAATGACTAAGACGCTTTCAAGCAAAGGCACAATTCAGGACTGTGTTTATAAGGAGAGGAAATTATTCACCATTCAACTAAATCTGCTTATGTATCTTTAGGGCTATATTGTATTTGCATAAAGTGTTTGGTTGCATTCATTGTCAAGAAATTAGCATCAGAGGAATCCCAAGTGACAGTGCAGGGACAAACCGTAATGAAAAGACATGTTTTGAGGTAGCTCGTGTGGCCAGAGGACTGGGGGTCTGGATATGGATCCTCTTTTCACAGATTATATACAAAGTGTCTTCTTAACAGTTTAGCTTCCCCTTTACGAAAGCATTATTGAGATTAGATTGCTGATGAGTTGCTTTGGGTTTAACTGCTAATGGCCACCTATTGTTCAATTTATGTGCCCATTTGTCAGCCTGGTGAAAGCCAGTGGTCGTCCATTGACCTTTGACCTGCTTTGCCAATGGCTTTCCAATGGTTCTAATCCATTTCAAGACAACAAACAGATGGTGTATTTATGGTCTGAGAGATGGTCATAACTTTGTCATGGCTTAAACTCTCAAAAGTAGCAATCTCGGAGGAAAGCGGATTTTTGATCTTCTAATGATTTTAGCTGCAATTAGTTTAGTTCGCCTGGGATGCCAGGTGTAAATCAGCCTCCAATTAGATGTTATAATGAAAACCAGCAGGTTTCTGAGCCCTGAAGGCCAAGATACACATTCTCTTGCCAATGGATTTGAAAGTAAAAGAAAAGGAGACACAAAGTAGGGAGAATATATAGCGACATCGAGCTGTGTTTGTAAATGTCTTTACATTTAAATTATTAGGCCATAATTTGAAGATATAATAATTTTTGCTCATGTTGAAATTTGATAATATGTAATTTGATAATAATTTAAACGAAAAAACAAACTGCCTTAAATGCATTAAATTCTTAAAACACTGGGGACAGAGTTCTACAGTACACTAAGTGTACATCATTGAGACCTACGGTTCTTATTGTGTCCCCTCATGAAACACATTTGCACATAAATTGAGAGATGCTACAAACTACATACTGCGACCACATGAAAGAAACTGCTTAAATATAATGAGCTACAGTATGAATAGAAATGCACGCCACAGGTACTCATCTACTACTCCATCTGCTATTGGAAAGGTCAAGTTTGAACTGTCCCTTTTTCTTTAATGGATATAAATATAGGAAAGGTCAAGTTTGACTTATTGGTTTGAGCTCATTATGTGTCCAGAAACCCTGAGGAAAGCAAAAGTGCCAATAGCTGAATGTGTTTGCCTGTTTTTTTTTTTTTTTTTTTTTGTGCTGCACTCTGCTCATGGATGAGAACATATTCTTCCCTTCCAAGAGCATCATTGGCTGTAAGGGCATCCAGAACCGCCACCGCTCTTAAACCCCAAAGTAGTCTTGTCAGTATCAACATCCTCACAATTTCCTTTCACAGTGGGTCATTGTGGATCTCAGTTAGTTTGTATAAGATTTTCAGTGAGATTGCAGGAGATGCACCACTTTTATATGTCCTTTGGTTTATCATATTGAGGTATCCTATGATACCCTATGCCATTACTCTGGGACGCTCCAGGAAAATTGTTGGTAATATCCATACCAACGAGTGCAATGACATCAATAGTTTAGTTTCAGTTTCTTTCCTGTATGTACTGCTGAGGTTTCAACAAAGAGGCGACCTGGCTGTGGCTGTGTCTGTGTAAGTGCCGCTGCCATCTCAGTGCAGAGCCGGCACACTTTGCTCTTCCTCCCCCCTCTTGTGTTTTTACGTAGTACCATCATTTGACTCAGTGGCGCCAGGCAAACAGGCAAGCGGGGAGGCTCAGTCAGCCAGAGAGGAAGGGGAGCACTGTGTAGCTGTATGTTCAGGCTGAAAATAAAACGACCTGCTGTATAATTTCAATTACAGCAAAACATTAAAAAACAAGTTGGAACAGGGTGACGTTTAACATGTGTAGCATCCCCTCCTATCAACAATTGTCCGTAAACATCTGGGAAGTGGGGAGACCAGTTGCTGGAATTTTAGGAGAGAATTGATGTCACATTTTAATCCGACGCAGGATTCTAGCTGCTCATAAGTCCTGGGTCTTTGTTGCTGGATGTTATGTTTTATGACCAAATGTTTTCTATTGGCAACAGGTCTGGACTGAAAGCAGGCCAGTTCAGGACCCGGACTCTTCTCCTGCGAAGCCATGCTGTTGTTATGGATGCAGTATGTGGTTTAACATTGTCTTGCTGAAATATGCAAGACCTTCTCTAAAGGAGAAGGTCTCTATGTACTTTTCAGCAGTGATGGGACCTTTCCAGATGTGTAAGCTGCCCACACAAGAGGCAATAATGCATCCCCATACCATCAGATATGCAGGCTTTTGAATTGTCCCCGGATAACAAGCTGGATGGTCCCCCTCCTCTTTGGTCTGCAGGACATGGCGTCCATGGTTTCCAAAAAGAATTTCAAATTTTGACAACGTTTGACAACAAAAGTTTTCCATTTTGCCTCAGATCATTTAAAATGAGCTTTAATTTACATTTGTGGTTTGTACATCGATACTGATTTCTGGGAGTGTTCCTGAGCCCATCTCGTGATGTCCAGTTGAGAATCAGGCCTGTTTTTAATGCAGTGCTGCCTGAGGGCCCGAAGTTCACACGCATCCAGTTTCACCCTTTGGTCTTGTCCATGGCAGACAGAGGTTCATCCTGATTCTCTGAATGTTTTGATGATATTATATACTGTAGATGGTGGGATCTTGAAAATCTTCACTCTTTTATTTTGAACATTTTTCTGAAATTGTTTCACATTTTTTTGACACAGTTTGTTGCAGATTGGTGAATCTCTGCCCATCTTTACATTCGTCACACAACCGTCAAATTATTGGGTAACTAGCCTTAAAATGTTTTTAAGCCTTCAGTCTTTATCCTGGAGACATATTCATTGACACTTGTTTCTCCTTTGTAATCGTTCTGCCCTTGTTAATCATCTGTGATGTAAGATTTAGAAACTAAAAAAAAGCAAAAAGAGGAGCGAGATAAAGAAGATTGAGGTAGAGATGGAGCGGAGACAAAGATGTTGACTTGTGTACAGCATGTTTTGCATAACTCATGCTTTGAAGCACAAATTATAATGCCTTTAAAATCGAATCAAAAAGAAATCAAGGCGAGATGGGGAGACATAAAAGAGGAAGATGGGGAGTCGAAATTTAATAAAAGAGAACCTAAAAACAACTGAGGTGATCTGATTATATGCTGAGACAACAAATGATTTCCCTATTGATTTTAGTTTCCTGTATTTTTTCATATGTTAATATATTTCTAAATTTAAATTAATGATTGTGCATAATTCTAGTTTGTTTTTTTTTACCCAGTCATGTCAGCACAGCTGAATGTGATTACATTAAATCCACCACAAACTGAAACGCTTTAATAGACAGATCTCTCTCAACACACACAAAGACACACAGGAGAGCATAAGAGATGGAGGAAAAGGCAATGTGAGACACAAACAAGATGGCGTAAAGCAGAGACAGGTGAAGCGAGTAAATAGGTGAGAAAGCTGAGGACAAAAGCAGGAAAGACGTTTAATGAGAGGATGACAAGTGAGAGACACTGAGATTGCACATGAGAAGGAGAATTAATGATG
The DNA here is from genome assembly GCF_033026475.1 of Channa argus. Lineage (NCBI taxonomy): Eukaryota > Metazoa > Chordata > Actinopteri > Anabantiformes > Channidae > Channa > Channa argus. The sequence continues at coordinate 5,391,606 of NC_090199.1, forward strand.
GTGGAGGTGTAGGTGGAGAGAAAGCTGTTCTGTCAGATATGATCAAAAGACTCATTAAGCAAAGGCTTTGGAGGGAGAGTCGTGCAGCAAGAAGCAACATTCCTCACAGCGGAGGGGGGGAGCGAAATGGAGGAAGCGAGGAAAATGTGTAAAACACAATTTAAAGAATCACTCCTCACTTGGCCCACCTCTGTGACTGTTACCCTCTAATGTCTGTCGCCCATCTCGCTCGCTTTCCTGCGTCTCCGTCTTAGTCTCTGTGGCTTCCCCTCTACCCCCGTCGCCGTCTGTCTCCATCTCAGCCTGGGAAGCTTTTATGCTTTTTCAATCCATGGCCAACCAACCTGCACTGCTTCACTCTGCTCCGCTCTAGAGGGGGATACAAATTAATTCGAAGTCCCATTAGAAAAACAAGCTTTTGGATGGTAATCAAGATAAAGGCAGGCTGGGAAACCACTATCAACAGAGAATCTTGATTGTTCACTGAGCACTTAGGAGCCAGGGGAGTGTTTGAAAATAGAGATGAGGCGCTCCCAAACTTCTTATCTTGTTTCTGTGTGAAAAGTGGAAGGAAGCATCCACCTGCAATGATAGTTGAGGATTACAGGGACTGAATTCTAATGGGATAAATTACACACAAGTGATAAGAAGACATACTGATACTGTAGCGCTCCAAGTCATGTCTATTCATTAAGAAGAGAGTCCAACACAAAAATGTGATCATAGCTTGTTTGGTTTGGTCCAAACCAACGGGTGGAAAAGCTTTCAGTGCAATACATTAAGGATCCTCAAGTTGAAGGACCGTCACTAACAAAACACCTGCTTTGAGGGTTTGTTCAAAGCTCAAATTTAACATACTGTAGAAGATAATGTCCCTAATTGTGATTAGTATTTTCCAGCCTTTAAGTATTTACCAGCGCCTTCTCATTCCTGAGGACTCGAAACAAGCCATTCTTTCCTGTCCCTTCTGCTTTTCATAGTGTTCGGGGTACCCGTTTGCATCGGCGATAGAAGCTGGGCGCTTTCAGTGTAGTACAATGGAAACCCCATCGCTTCAATGTTTGTATGACAGAGATTATAAACTTATAAAAGCCAGTCCTGTGAACTCCCGCTTGTCCACAACTTAAACAAAAGCGATGACAACACTCGAAGATGTTAATTATGAGATCAGGGCAGTTGATGGGTACGTAGATGTGCACCGGGCTGGGCTTTACCAGATTTGTACCATCTTTGCAAGCCATTGATTGAACACATGTACTCTGCGGTTTATCAATTAAAGACCATGTCTATAAACAAATATTATAAGGTCCCATAAGTGAGCTGTCAAGCTGCCTGCTTTGGCATTTTTGCACTAAGGTGGAGTCAATTGCAATCTGACTCCACGTCTTGTAACTCAAGCTAAACAGAATTGACTTCTACGGGCTCTGTTCTTCAAGATATTAAATCCAGTTAAGAACACATGAAGAAACAGATCACAATCAGCAGTAGTCCAGAGTTTTGTTTGGCCTCAGTAAACCTTGCTCTCTAGGACTTTCTGAACATGACAAATTGCTTACTGTCTGATGTCACCATCAATTTCCCTTTTACTTAAGAAAGAAAAATCTATTTTGTATCATGATGCTTCATTTGAAACGTGACTAGAATGAGTTTTAAATCAGAGCTAACATTTAGGTTTAGGTCTTGAATGAGTTTTGTGCAGAAAGCGTAGCATATTTTTTTGAAAAACCTACAAAAAAGGAATTTAAAGAATTAATTTTAAGTCAATTTGTGCAATTCACAATGCGGGTGATGCACAGTGCAAACCCATGTAAACTCTAACAATCAGCTCCTCCAAAAATGAAGGATGGTGGGGACAGATTGTAATTCATTTCTGTACTTTACCTCGGTTTGCCAGCTGGTGCCCAACCTGTGGGTGTTTAGGCAGTTACTCGAAATAAAGTTTTAAAGATACACAGTTCACAATGAGAAATTGTTACCCCTTGCTTTTGTTATTGCACATTCTGTGCTGTAATACATATAGTTTGCTAAGAATCATAGGTCAAAGCTAAAGCCACTTTATCAAAATTCCTCAGTAGGCATTTCCCACATGCTTCTTGGCGAAACACCTCAAAAAAAAAAAAAAAACAACCTTAAACCACTTCAACACACAACAGATGTCTCAAAAAAAGTTTGTTTGACTACAGGACTTCTCACAAGACTTCTCAGATTCATATTACAGTGGGGGAACCATCTTGTGCACTCACCCTGTTACAGTGGGTTACCAAGCTGTTTAAAAATGTTCAGATTTCATGGACATGGTGCAAAGCAAAGGCAGCTCTCCTCTGGCCTCTTATGGCAGCAGCACTGACCTACTGTGATATGAATTACAGACTCATCACACAAAGTCTTAAGCGAGATTTAATTAAATTCATTTCAATCCTTTATTCATGTAGAGGAAGGTTTGGAGCCTAGACTTAAAAGTAGAGCGGGTGTCTGCTTCCCAAATGAGAACTGGGAGCTGGTTCCACAGGAGAGGAGCTTGATGGTTAAAGGCTCTGCCTCCCATTCTACCTTTGGAAGTTCTGGGAACCACAAGTAGGCCTGCATTCTGAGATCAAAGTGGTCTACTGGGATGATATGGTGCTATAAGGTCTTCTATATACGATGGAGCCTGACCATTCAGAGCTTTATATGTAAGAAGCAGGGTTTTAAATTCTATTCTAGATTTGATGGGAAGCCAATGGAGAGAAGCTAGTGAAGGTGAAATATGATCTCTCTTGCTAGTTCCAGTCAGCACACTTGATGAGGCATTTAGCATAACGACACATGATAATTTTTACAATATCTATTTACTGTACATGTAACAAGCATGAATATCCATTTGTTTTCTAAATCTTTGTGTATGGTAATTTACCTATTTTGATGATTTTGTGTCTGCGTGCATTTGAAACAATGTGCTGCAAATACAGTTTTGTGCAAAAAGTCAGTGTCCCTTTATTTTAAAATGGTAAGATGATTTGTACTAGCTGAACTTGCATCGTTATTATGTTTTTTATACTGATTTAAGGGTTCTCCTTACACTGACACTGCATGTTAAGAGGATGCAAACTTAACCCTAAACCTTGTTCTTTCAGCTGCCGCAAATGTTCTGTCATAATCAGAACTACCAAAAAGGAGCAAGCAGTATGTATACAGTATGTATACATGTACAGTTATAGTAAAATCACAAGCTTTAAAAGGCAAAAGTTTACTTACCCCTTAATTGATAATTAGAAATTATATTTAATACATTTTTGAAAACATAAATATTATGTGTCTTAGCTTTACTCATTTTGCTCTTTCAAAATAAAAGGGTTCTAACTTTTGCACATGTGTATGGTGTATAGAAGTGGTGGAATATGAATGGAAAAAAAAAAAGGAACAGATATTGAAACATGTGGTCATCAATACCATTTCTGGTGAAAGCAAAACAAACCCGTTTGGTCCAGAGAGATTTCATTTTGCCTATTGTGTTAATTGAAAATAGGTAGTCAGATTTGACCAATCCAGGTAATAAGTTCAAACTAATAACATTGCTGGTCACTGATATACAGACAGAATACATATTTTTATGCACAACTTGGTTTGGTTTGTTTCGGGACATAGTCTTTAAAGTAATTTTTTTTCTTGGCAGTATGTTCAACCGTTTCCTCAGATAACCTAAACAGAGAGCCAGTCATCTATCATGTCTCTCCACATCAGCAATCCTCCTCCACTCCAATCTATTAAGATTGGGGGGGGGGGGGACATAAATCCTTGTGCAGTATGTGAACATAAAGTCTAAAACCAAATGCATATGTTCTTTGTTTTGTGATGAATGAGCAGGACACTATTTTGTGGACAGTGTCCCAGTATTTATGTCCAATTACTCGACCCATGTGACCCATTGCAGTTCCAGTCTCGCCAAATGTTATTCTATAAATATCTACAAATATTATTATTCTATATTTTTTTGCTGCAGGTTTTTATTACTTGTTTCGCGGGTGGGCCGCCCAGCCCAGCCCAGACTTACCTGTCAGTCCCAGGTGCATGTGTGCACACAGGTGAGTGGAGACAAAGCTCTTTCTTTTCTTTTCTTTCTTTCTTTTCTCTCTGAGTTTGTGATTGTAACAAGCCAGCCAGTTAATTGGCCTGAGCCGAGCCCATCATATGCAGGATTAGATCCACGTATGGAAGATCAACCCAAGTCGTGACTACAGTCGGAGGTGTGGAAGCTGCAACGTGCCAAATGTCGTATATGCCATACAGAATTATATCTACACGACATGTTGGGAGAAAACCAAATGCAGAAAGCAAATATTAAGCAATTCATAATCAGAGAGCAGTTCTTCCAAAACAGAGTATAATAATAATGTTGGGAAGTCAAATATTTAATCAGTTGGCAAGATAATCACTGATTCCTGGAATTAATCAGTAAACCTGTCTAACTCCTGCTGCTATAGAATGTGTTGTGTGCTGCAGGGGAGTACCAATCTAGCTAATATCCAGGGGTTGCAGTGGGATTTGGGCAGTGAGGTGTATAATTATCCAAAGCAAATGCTGTAATACTCAGAGCATCATCATCTTTAGTTTATATTCATGAAAGACACTTGCATTGAGTAAGTCATATTTAAATAACCAAGGCCTATAGAGGGCGTACATAGTGCCACATGTCGTTCCAATTTTGTGTTACAAATGGTTTTTTGCAAAACCATTGTCACGAAAAAACACATATTATCAAATAAAGTAGAATTTCTTGAAATGTTTCCCCTCACAATCACTTTCCAAGCACATGCTCCATTTAAGTAGATTTTCAAGTATGTGTATGAATCTTATGTACTAAATCTGACTTGGTAATATTGGACAAACTCGGTATTGAATAGTTTAACAATTATTTTTCTCAATTAAATATGTCAGCCAGGGTGTTTGGCAACATTCATCTGGTTTAAATATTTTGATTTGAAATCTTTGTGTTGCATAAAGTACTGTGCTGCTAACAGTGCTGCTAGTAGGGTGGAGAGGGTATTGGCTTTGGTAATAGAAGGATTGACAACGGTTCGCAACCAGTGGTCCATGGGAGCAGGCGGCTCAGAGTTTAGGGAAAAACCTTGTTCAGTGACCGACGTAATTTTAGCATGTTCCCAACACTGACCACAGTGAGTATGAAGGTTTTGTTATTGTTGAACACCCAACTGAATGAAATGGCAGATTGTGTCTTCTAAAAAATGTATTTAAACTCAATGGTCCTGCAACAACAAATATGGCGGCGACTGGTGTTTAACAATCAAAGTGACAAATAAAGCACAGATTTATGGTGAGACCCTGGATGAAGAAGCGTGGACAACACGGACTGTAGAGTCTACACAGGAATTTCGAGGTAAAATAACTCCAGGTAACATTCTAGCAACTATATATAACCCTCAGTATTGCTGATGCCAGTTGCAAATATTATAATATTTTTTTGAGAAACACAACTATGAATGTAAGTAACTACATCATAAGACTTTGGCACAGCAGAGCTTGCATTGAGAGAGCAGAGTTTTGCTTTTGTTGTAATCAATTATCTCAAATCGGTTCTAAACCAAAGACATTTTTCCCCCTCTGCCTAAATGCGGAGGCTAAGGCGCAGTATCGGAGATGTTTTAGGAGTACAAGCGCACAAAGGCAGGACAAATCCCAATTTTAATGTAATATTTAATTTGCAAATACATTCAACACCAAGGGAATGCAAACGCAAACAATGTGAAATTATGTGCTCATGTCCATGTGATCAGTGAAGAATTTCTACGCATCTGAGCACAGTAAAAATACAGAATGCACATTTTAGAATTATCAGATGTGAAACTCTTATGAACACAGGAAGATTGGACAGGAAGCACACAGCACATTCTGAATATTATTTGGACAGTGTGTATAAGGGCAAATATAAGCTCCAAACGTCACCATAGAAACATGACTGTTGAGATGAAAGGACTTCTCATGTCTCTAATAGCATATTTCATCTGTCCTCATCTTGTATCTTTTCCTTGAGCCCCTTATGCATCTTCAGTGAGACGGACTAAGACGCAAGGAAAGTAAGCGAGTGAGGGAAAACAAACGTGACTATTAGAGACTTGGGATGTTCCCCCTGCCTCCCTACATAAGTTAATGCACCACATCAGCACCAGCACAACAGTGTCTGCACAGAATTGATTCAGGCCCAGCATTTGGTTGAGGTAACCTGTGAAATGGGAGAAACCAGACTGGAAGCAAGCCTCAGAACAACTGACTGGATCGTAAATCCGTTCTTGCTTTCTGCTCTTTTAAACCATAAGCAAAGCAGTTGGTTTGGATTTAACTGAGCTCTTCCTGGACCTCACTACTTTGAAGACGTGGTTTCACCAGTACATTGCTTTTTCATCATCTCCCCCCAGCCAATTTACAGCTTTCTTCACCCCACCCCTTCACGTTTCTTTGTGCTGCCATGCTCTCTACACCTCATACATTTTTTTTTTGTCTCCTATTATTTTTGGCCTCTCCAATACTACTACTCTGTTCCTCTCACACGCTTAACTGTCAGTTTTTGTTTCCTAACTTGTTTTGTCTTAACAGTCTCATTTCTCCATTCTCTTTCCCAGTCTTCCCAATCTTTTACCCTCTACCTCCTTTAAAGTGTAAATGTGTCCAACAGGACTTCTTGAATGTGGAGTAGTGGAGGTTTCTGCAATGACAGTTGCTGAGACAAACAAAAAAAGGAAGAAAAGGGAAAAGTTAAGGAGCTGGAAATGGAAGACACAATCCCAGTCTGTATAAGAGGGCCAGTGGAAAAGCAGAGGAACAAGCAAAATTTGTGTTTTTGTTTGATGAAGAGGGAAAGCGAAGAAAACATTAATTAAAGCAGAGACTTATCTAATTTTTATCACAGTAAACGAGTTGGCAGAAATTGGCTTTTGAGGCCAGTTTTTCTTTCCGAAATTATATTTCATGATGGTTTTAGTTTGTTTTGAGAATGTCCATGGGTTTGGCAGATACTTTGGATGCAGCACAAACTGTAAATGCAATCCAATAGTAAGATGCTTATACTACTAGAAAAGATATGTTTTACAAAATGACATGAAAGAGAATGAACATGCTAAAAATAGCACAACAAGTAATACAAAAATTATTACACACATATTACCATAGCGTTCACACTTGATTCATGAAGCAGCCGTCTTGGATTTTGAGGTCAGTGTCAATGAGGTTCGGAATGTGAAATGTCCATTTTTCACTTCAAATGGAAGACACCCTAAGATTTAATAGACTTTCCAAGTAAATTTGGCAACAAGCAGAAAAATGAATGAGCGATATAAGGAGACTTTGGGAAAACTGAAATATCATGACATGGCCACCACCCCCTTAACCACATGTCGGGCAAGGAAAAGCTGATGCTGAAGGGTGGGCATGGGAGGAAGGAAAGGATGATTAGCTGAGCATGTGGTGCTTGGGAAATCAAAGCAAACAAATGGCAAACGTGACCTTTCAATCGCAAATGTACAGGGAAATTGAACCAGAGATGAGTGATGAGCAAGTAATGGAAAGGATTTCAAATATCTCACAGACCTCTGCACATAATAAGAATCAGTCCTCAGACACTGGGGTTTTAATCAAGTACCTAGTAGTTTATCAGCTGGTTTTATCTACAACACACCATGTTGGTCACTGATGAGTTTTACAAGCAAAATCTCCAGAAAAGTGTCAAGGTAGCCATCTATTAATTGAAGCTTAGCAGAAAGTGGGTGGATCATGCAGCAAGACAACAGAAAGGTGAGGAATTACCTTCCAAAAGTAATGCCCGAAGCAGGCAGTTCATGGAAGGAAGCCAACCAACATCCTGAGCTGAAGCTGTTCTGTAAAGAAGCAAGGAATAAAAATAAAAAAAACTCCCATGTTGATATGCAGAGTTACAAAGGAGAAACTGAATGAAAAACTGGAATTATGGCTGCTTGATCACCTGGACAGCTCATTGGGCCATGTCACTGTTTGCCTGTGCAATAAATTGTTATGACTGTGGGTCACATACTTTTGCCACAAAGAAATATTTAAAAGTGGATAATTTTCCACATTAAAAAAAAAAAAGCTTCTGTTTGTTTGGTTTTTAGGACTACGTTTTTTTTAAAAGAAGTTTTTAAGGCTTCACAAACCTTCGAACACCACTGTATACTGCCTAGTAAAAATTCATGTGTACAGAATGACTTGTCAAAGAACTTATTTTTATTATTGACACATTAGGTGACTTTTTGGTTGATTCCATTTCCTCTTTAAGACTAAAGCTTTTATTTTGTTGGGAGACGGCAGGAAGAGCTAATGCTGAGAAGACATTTTGAAAAGTATAAAGATATAAGAGAAAATCGAACTTCAATCATCATTACTGAATGTAATGCAAGGACTGAAAGCCTCTAAATTTCCAATTCCACATAGCGAGCACACTAGGATAAGATCGGTTTACCTGCTCTGACGCCCCAGTGATAACAAGACTGACTTAAAAACTGGAGATGGATGGAGGAGAAAATAAATGCAGTGAGAAAAGTCGGTTAAGAAATTGGAGAGAATGGAGGATAGAGAGAGATTAGAGTGAGAGGAGACAAAGGAGATGTAATAAAAAAAGAGGGTATGAGTGGAGAAAAGTCAAGAAAGAGCAGAGCCATGAGAGATTTGTGACTGCAGTGAGGCGTTAAAACCGTGGGAGCGAGGGACGGAGAGAGGTTGAGACAGGCTGAGGATGACTTGGAAAAAGGAAAAAAAAAAAAGCCAGAGAACAAAGCTGAGGGACATAAAGCATGAGGCAGTGGGGATAAAGGGATGAGAAGCGAAGGGGGACTGAGGAGAATGTGTGAAGTCAAAAGCTGCTGGAAAGTATTGCAAAGTTACATAACTCGGCCCTACTCCTCTATCCAGGAGGAATAGGAGAAAACGTGGCAAATTGGGCACATTAACAGTGTGTTCACACCTACTGCTGGGAGGGAGATAAAATATTTTTAAAGGCCCATGTTGTGCGGGAATACTCTGATTTAGTTTTTTGTTTTTTTTATTGCACTGCCTCAGCAGGAAGCCTGCTGCTGCTGCTGTGGAAAATGGAAAATTAAGAAAGCACTGCGTATGCGGCAGAGAAAATGTTGTCCATCACATTGACGCAAAGTAATCCCAGCTTAAAAGAATAAAAATAAATAAATAAATAAACAATCGAAAACACAAGCTCGGATACTGTACACCAGAGGATTGTTTTATTAAATGTCATCTTTTCATTCACATGGTGTAAATCAGGTCACGATGCCTCAGCCACAGTGTTATTAGAGCTAAACACAGACATTTTTATATTCATGGTGACAGTGTTACCTCAGCGCAATAAGCCTCTGGGCACTGGGGACTTTTTTGACTGATGATTATTGCTTTCACCTATGATTGGAATTAGAGTTTGGGGATTGAGATTTCAGAAGTGCTTGAAGAACAATCGTTGCTTTTACGTTGTGTTACGTGTAGAATTTTAATAAGAACTGTTACGGGTCTGATTGCATTAAGTGTCTGCCAATAAACTCTTTTAAAGCAGATTCACATTAGAGTTACAGCAGTGTTCAGGTTCATCAATGGGCAGAGGCACCTCGGACATGTGAGTGAACTTGGAGAACGAGCTGGTGAGTTTCTGGTGAGCTGAACAAACTGAAATTTAACCTCAAACGATTTAAGATACAATATTTGCAGGCATGCATTGGACCCTGCTGTCATTGAGCAAATGACGGGACACGCCAGGGAACCAGAGGTGTCAAAAAGCGTTGCTTTGTTCAGCCCCTTCTGCGTTACATGCTGGCGCTTAAGGTACCTGTTTGTGTCGGTGATCGATGCTTGGAGCTTTCAGTGTAGCTCAATGGAAACACCTGAAGCAATGACGAATATAAGGCGAAAAAGTCTTATAGGAAGGTGGACGGGGTGGTGGATCTTACAAGATGTGGGACTTTTCTAGAGGAGACCAGGGTTTAAATCTAGAGGGTGATGTTGTGCGTTTTAATGATTATTTTAACACAATCTGTCGCCCATGCTTACTATAGTAGGGCAGTTTGTAGCGTTTGATTTTTATGGAATTTATCTTCGAACTACCCTGAAGTTTTTGTGCCTAACGTTACCGATGTCTCTTAACATAACCTTAGCCTGAGGTTGTTTTCTCTGACCTTAACGCAGTTTTTTCTGTGTATATAGTCGTTCCCACAGCGTCAAATGGTGAGTGTCCATACTGAAGCCAAAGGGTTGTTTGATGGCGCTTGACCATTAAGAGCTTTGTGTGTAAGGAGGAGGGTTTTAAATTCTATTGGGAAGCCAGTGAAGAGAAGCTAATTAAGGAGAAATATTATCTCTTCTGCTGCAGCATTTAGAATTAATTGAAGGCTTTTTAGGGAGTTATTAGGACTCAATAGCAGGGAATTACAGTAGCCCGACCTAGAAGTGACAAATGCATGGACTAGTTTTATAGTATCACTTTGAGACAGGATGCTCCTAATTCTGGCAATGTGAGGACAAATCCTGGTCAACGATAACTCCGAGGTTCCTCCCAGCAGTACTGCAGCCCAAAGTTATGCCATCTAAAGAAACTATAGTTAGACAGCGTATTTCTCATATTTTTAAGCCGCCTTCTCTCTTTTACTTTCAGCTGTTCCTTTTTCTGCATCCTCTTTTCTCACACCGACTAACTTCATGTCCTCTCTCACTACATCAATGAATCTCCTCTTTGGTCTCCGTCTAGACCTCCTGCATGGCAGCTCCAACCTCAGCATCTCACATTGTTAGGCCAAAATAAAATCATTTTAGTTTTGTCTGAATTTGGGTATCATCTGCATAGCAGTTGAACTTCATGGAACGTTTCCTAATAATGTTGCCTAGAGATGAGCTACACAGATTGAAAAGTACCGGTCCTAACACAGAGGCCTCTGGAACTAACCTTTGCGAATATAGAAGATTCATCATTAACATGAACAAATTCAAAGCTGTCTGACAGATAAGATTTACACCAACAGTGCAGTGCGGTTCCTTTAATCCCAAATCCACATGGTGAATTTCACTAGTGCTCATTCTTTTACTACATAGCCAGTTTCTGAAGATGGGGTAAAACATGCATTAGGTGAGGACAGGATCTAAGAGACATGTTAGTTTTGAAGAAGCAATTGTAAAGGTTAACTCAGCGAGGTCTAAGGGTAAAAAGCAGTCTATGGAGGATTGAGGCCTTACTGATGATTCTAGAGCTGTTGTACATGAAGATCTGTCTGTGATATTTGTGGGGAGGATCTGGTGATTTTTTTTTTTTTCTCCAGTAGCTACAATTATTTTTTTCAGAAAGAAAATCATGAAGCCATTGTTGCTTAGACAGGTAGAGTTAAAAGAATACAATAAAATTACAATCCTACCCAATCTCACTTGAGTTAAAGTGGAGCTCATAAGGCACAACGAGGCCTTGCAGTTTCAATTTAAACGCACTGTGAGTGCATGGTAACAATCCTAATCAAGGGGACTGAGATACAATAATAACAATATACAGTGAGTGAGTGTATTTCTTCATGTGTTCAGGTTAGGGACAATAGAATAAATTGAAATTAAAGTTTTGATGTTTTCTGATTATGTTTTAAGAAAATGCATTTCTCAAATTGCCGGCTTGTAATTCACTATAATGGACTTGTTCGTGTGGGTGGGGGATAACAGCAAAGCTGAGAAGACCGTTGTGTTTGCCACCATGCCCGAGCAGACACAGTATTACTAGATTTGTGGAAAATGGCCTGGGCATCTGTTTGCGTGTGGCCATTTTTGTGAAACATTACAACTACTTTGCTTTCTTTCCTGTCCACCCATCTTTTGTGCATCCATAGATTATGGTTGCGTGTATTTTCCTGATGTCTATGTACATTATGTATTCTAATTCATGACTGTACTGCTTAATATTCATCACATCACACATTTATCACTTGGTGTTGTCAGAAATTAGATTTCAATGCTTAGCATATGCCTCACAGGAACAAATACGCGGGTCACATGACTGGGAAGGCTGCGGAAGCCTAAATTCTGCAGCAGTGGGTTAGAAAGCAATAAAAGTCTCTGAATACAAAGTAGCTGTCAGGGCGGGTTATTTTATACCAGCAATATAAAACACCAGTGAGCGTGATATTGCTCACCTGGTATGATACTGTAGAGTAGAAAAAGTGTTTTAGTTTGACCATGCACACTAAACTCTATACCTGCAGCTCTAAGGTATGAAGGCTTGAATCACGTTTCAAAATGCGGTTTGCCTTTATTTATTTATTTTTAATAAATGCACAAAGCATAATCAGTTACATACACAAAGTATGCCAGGAGGTGATCCTTCCTGCAAATATGATTTTAAAGCTTAGCTTCAGCTTTGCTCCACTTAAACCCCATGTACAGTGCATCTGCACAGCTGGACTCCAGCCAGCCTGAAGGTTCACGTTTTCCCTGGAATCATCACACTTGCATGGTACACTCGAATCTCGTTCCGTTGCTTTACATTTGTGGTCCACACTAAACTAAATATGAAGCACATGGATATGAGCAACACGAACCAAAAACGAAGTCACTTTATTTCATTAGTTCACTTTTTTTTTTTTTGCATTTGTGTTTAGATGTTGTTTCAGGAAACCAGAAAGAGTTTGTGGAGGTAAATATACTTAAGTCTAAGCTAAGGATTTAGAGTCTTAAGGGTGACAGCCGCAGAGCGGGTAGGGGTGGGGCATTGAGAGAGAAACACTGTAATGTAGTCAGCAAAATGAGAAGGGGTTTAATAAAAAGCAAGGAGAGAGAGCAGGAGGTGGAGAGAGAAGGGGAAACTTGGCAGGTGCTGCAGCCTTTGAAGGATCCAAAGGGGGGATGCAGTGGTATTGATTCGACTATTATAATTTCAATCAACCACGCTGTTAATTTACTAATGACACTTTTACTACTGAATAACATCCAACGTCCCAGTCACGAGCACATTTTTGAAGGCCCATTGGACAGACGAAGGAGGTAAACTGGGGTGGCCAGATGGGGCCAGTGAAAATCCACCAGATCGGTCCTCCCCTTGGTAACTCATGTCCAGTTCAGCCCATGGCTGTGTGTTGCATGTCCCTTGACTTTTTCATTAAAAGACGATGTGCATCCAACACACTCACCTCAATTTTGAGAAGCGCACAAACATTTCCGAAAAACATACAGAAAAGCATTTTTTGAGAAGAGCTAAGTTCCCTGTTGCTGTGTCTTTTGGCCAAAACATCCACAAAACCGTTACGATTTGTGATTTTTGCTCTATTAATGAGTGACTGAGTTAATGGTTAAAGTTTACAAAATGTGGCTTCCTTTCAAATTAAATAAATAATAATTTAATAAAATAATTATTTTTTTTTTTTTCAATTCTGTGGTAATTTTCACATTTTCACCAAATTGCCACAACCTGGCCTATCAAGCCCTTTTGCATGGCGTCATCTTTTGAGGCTTCTTATCCCATCACCTGTGCCTGCTCACCCAATCCATAGAAAGTTAATCGCAATCGTAAGAAACTGCATATGGGAAAAAAAATTACAATAATCAATAAATACGCGTTTTCCATTTGATTGATGCAAAGTGTTCAAATTCAGTACAGCTGTATTTGCAAAAGTAAATAAAAGCCTTTACGAGTCACCGCAGAAAGTCACAACGCGGCCTCCAACAGAACTGACCTAACAGAAAAGCAAGGGGATCCTCTCAAGATGGCGCCAGCATTCCCCGCTATTTAACATGGCGTGACAATTCTTTTTCTCTGTTCTCTAATTGGGGTAAGGCCGTGCACTGAGCACAATGATGCCAAACACACCGGCAGGGCCCGGAAATTACCATCACATGCTGGCACAGCTTTTGCCACCAAGGAAAAATGGAGTGAGACTTTCAGACGTGTGAATTTGGATCAATTTGTAACAGCAGAAAATAATCTGATTTGACTACAAACTTTGGGAACCAAGCTGTTAATAGCATGAGAGCCAAACCAGTTAAGAGGGGAAAATCACTGCACTGCTGCTGTTCAATGAATTGGGTCACAGGAACTTGTACTGAAAAAAATATATATTTTTTTTCAGTTTTAGAATTATAAATATCACTTTCCAAAAACACTGCAGCTTCTCTCCAAGGGGGTTCTTCCTTCTTATGCAATGTTCCATCAAATCAAACAGATATTGGCTTGTAGTAGCGCTAACTCTAGGCTAAGCTCCAAGCGGTCGCGTAGCCTTCAATTACAAACGGCAGAGGAACCAAACCTTCCGTGACTTTGTATCTTCAGAGAGGGCGGCGTTCAATACCACCCGTAATCCTGTAAATGGTTAAAAGTGTCTAATCCCTGTTGTAGTAGCCTTTATGTGGCCGTTTAAACTTGCTGTTCGCTTAGAGAAACGTCAGCCACGACACGCCTAACCGGATTAGACAGCGCAGTGTGTGCACAACGGCATAATGCTGCTGGGGAGTAAAAGAGATGTTACTTACAGAGCTCCCATAGGCACCACTGCGTGTGTGTGTGTGCGCACACGCAGGAGTAATGAAGTGATAGCGATGTTAAATACAGAGCTCCCAGTGGCATCAATGGATATGCAGTGTGTGTGTGTGTGTGTGTGTGTGTGTGTTTCTACAGATGACAAATGATGCTTTTTAACAGTGTTCTTTGTCGGCTGCAGGGATTCATTAAGTGATGGTGTGTGCTGGTGAATGGGCTTGTCTGTGTGTGCCCCCCCACATGATTTGTTCCTAACTCTGTCTATGTTTGTGTGTTTGACAATGAGTAGATTCCCCGCATAGTTGTAACTGCTGCATAATAAGAATGTTTGTGCGTGTGTGTGTGTGTGGCTTTTTTTGGTGAATGCGTGACCACGTACTGTATATTTGTGACTCAAAGTGTTCATGTTAATTTCATGTGTTTGCAAAATGGTTATGATTCATAGGCTGGCGTGTGTGTGTGTGTGTGTGTGTGTGTGTGTGTGTTTGTCTGCATTTGCATTCCCAGCATGGTGCTCAAATGTCTGTGTGTGTGTGTGTGTTTAGGGCTGGGCTGAGCTAAATGGATTCCCTTCATCTTAATGGAGCTGGAACCATGAGGTTAATGATGCCAGAGTGTTTTTACTACATTTATCACCGTGTAAACTAGCAATGCTGCACTGAAACAGAATGCAAATATGTTATGTCTCCTGGTTACTTTGGGATCCAACTCTAGTTTTATATTAGAGAGTGAAGACTTGTTTTGGGAAGATTGACCTTAATTGAAAAAGGAAGCACATATTCTTTGGTCAAACTTCCAAAACAGCCTATATTTATGTTTCATAACAAGCGATTCACTGACCATGAAAATATGAAAGATAAAGAGAAAAGCAGTGCGAGACTGATATAGTGCCGGGAAAATGTTTTGCTTGAAATATTATTACAAAAACATTGTATTTTCCATATCTTAAGCAAAGTGGTGTTATGATGCGTAAATGTTTGCCTAGGACCACGACAGGCTCTGGGATCATTGAAGAGGTTCATTGAAGAGGAACGTTGACTCGGGCAACCAGTTCGGCTCAGAGTGCTCCGAATCAACACGAGTTCAGTCAAATCATTTTTCATTATTTATCCCCGAGTCAACAAAACCAAATGCAAGACACGGCCATCTGGGGTTGGGCTCTACAGCTAACTGCACGGAAAGACATATCTAAGGGGAGTTGCTTGCTGAACTGATGTTTAATCAAGATTTAATGTCTTTTGCTCCTATGTCCACATTGTAGAGGCAAATGCAGTCTATCACATCGTGCAACTTATTCCCTTTAAACCTAACCAGCTATTTATGTAAATAATATATTTTATGAGAAGGAAATAAAAATTGGCTGGAAAGCCCTCTTAATAAAGCATTTCTGCCCAAACCTAAACTGCAGACCACTCGGTCGCCATTATTACCTGTTGTCAGAACTATATTTACTTTACTGCCCCGTAGGAACCTGCACCACAAGCTAATAAGCTCAGGAGGTCGATATCATGCAATTCTCTGCACTGCGATGTCTTTTTGCTTTGGCACAACAATTGATTGTTAACTTGCCATCAAACACGATTATGTGGAATGACATCACTACCATCAGCTGGCTTGCAGTGTTGTCCAGTCAGATTAGGATGTAAGGTGGTAGCAAAGAATAGCTTTTGTTGTGTAGTTTGCAAATGTTTTTAGAAAATTACAATATTTTGAAGGCCCTTTTTTGGTGAGGGTCAATTTGAACAACGTTTAACTTGCTATCTCTGGGAGGCCTGGGGGCTTAATGGGTTGAGATACAGATGGCCGCAGGGTCGAATCAGGTGTGGCCCCGCCCATTCACCGAGGGCCACCCAGAGCCCGGATAAAAATGGGGGCACATCCAATGCATTTCCGTACCTATGTGTTGGAGATGTACATAAGGCAATGAAACACAATATTTCATAATTGAGTGCATTCTTATATGTGTGTTTGCTCTACATGTGTCAGTGATGTTAATATAAGGTTTGAGGCTGACTTTCATGCATTATCATGCACCTGAAGCCTGATGAAATAATAAAACACAACTTCAGTTCCTGTCCATGCCTGTCTCTCCCTCTCCAAAGACTGCAGAAGAAAATCTCATCCTGCAACGTTTCCTGACATCACTGGTCTGCTACACCCTGATTCCGCATGCCTATCACCCTGCTAATTACAGAAAGAGCAGAGTGAAAGAGGGAGAGAAACCGCGAGAGAGCAAGAGAGGCAGGGCCAGTTTAAAAATTAATCCTATTCCCACTATAAGCCAATCTGGTGTAATGGGCTCCCACATGGAGCTGGGGTACATCGCCCACTTTTAATGACTCTGCTACATCAAACACTGAAGTTGCCAAAGAGCAGCACAGACTTCATCCCCTCTCTCACAAACACACACACTCTCTTCTGCACTTATCATTCATCACTTTATCCCGTATCTCCTTCCTCCCTCTCTTGTGCGTCTAACATGAGAAAGAGCTTCGGAGCGAAAAAAGATAAAAGATAAAGGGGGGGGGGGGGGAACAGCAGGAGTCAAAGGGAGTTACAGTCTCTTTCTCCCCCTTTGCTGTTTTAGCATTTAATACACACATGGAATTTCTTGTGTCATTCAGCTGCTAAATATGACTCCTAGGGATCAGTTGGCTCATAATTATTTTATTGTTTGCCACTGTGTGCTCCTGCACCCACCCCCCTCCATTATTTGACACTTTCTACGTCTTCACTTGCTTTCACTCTCATCCTCTTTCATTCAGTACTTTTCCATCTTCTTTATCTACCTCTGCACATTTTCACTTTGCACATTAAATAATTAAAAAAAAAAAAAAAAAAAAAAAAATGAAACGTGCCAAATGTTTCAAAACAGTTTGTAGTCTTGGCTGAAGTGGAAAAGTTGGCATAGGAAAAACACAAGATGCGACAAAGGGTGACAGAAACAGATTGTTCAAATACACCTTGACAGTCCGATACCTACTTCTCCTTTTTCTCCTGCAGACAACGTGTTCATGTCGCTGCCACTCTCCATTACACGCCCGCACCTCACTAAAACACCCCCAAACCAAAAAAGCAAAAGAAAAGGAATATGCGGGAATTGATACAATTTTGACACCATTGTTGATTCTGCTGGTATAAAATTTTTAAGGTCAAAGTCACTGTGACCTCACATTCATGCTGTTCTTGTCAACGCAACATCTCGGATATGAAGTAGTAGGGCTGTGCATGATATTAGGAGGTGGTATGATGTTTTGGCATCCTACCTGGCTAATCACAACCATGAAATGCTTTGAGAAGGCTGGACTCACCCAAACTGACATTTGTACTGAAGGGTCACAGGTTACAGCAGGAAATGAAACAGGACATTTTGGCATATAAAAATACGTTGTCCGGTAACATTTCATTGACATTTTCAGTATCAATGGTTGTTCTTACGGAAACATGCACGTGAACACATTTTTAAATCAGTCTTTCTATCCCTGCTGCACTCTCTCCATGTTCTCTCTCCATCAGTATCACTGGCCTGGAATATTGCTCTCACCCTGACATCATCCATGACCACTGTGTCTTCGTCTTTCTCGCTGCATGTAGCTTTTGTCTCCTGTAATAACCCGCTCCATCTCAATTTACTATCTATTCAGTCCACTGGAGACCCCCACTATGTTTCAAAGCACTTCTCCACCCCACCACTCCTGCTTTTCACCAGATAATTCTCTCCTTCTGTGTCCCATTACTTGCCTTTGTTTTCTCTAATCCACTTTTGTATTCCTGATCTCCTTTCAGCTGGTCATATAGAGCTATGCAGACACATTTGCTGCGGCATGGTACCATGGCCACCCGAGTCCACATTTTATTTACTGGAGGCTTTTGGCTGGACCTATGCTTTAACTCACATCCAACCTGCAATATGCCATCCTAATTCCAGCTGAATACATTTTAAGATGCATTTAAAGTTGTTCAAACTCCAATCAATTCAACAATGTATTACAGAATAGATCAATAGACACGCTGTAAGAAATGGAACAATTAAAGGTCACAGTAAAACAGCAATTTGAAAGAGAACAAATTAGTCCAGTGATTAATTGACAAAACAGTATAATCACCCATGTGTCTCCTAAATATCATTGCCAACACTGTGCACTGATGAACTGCTCAAACTACTTCCCAACTTATAATTGGGCCTAAGCTAAGCTATAATAATTATAGGTCCCCTTTATTATATGTCCTTTGAATTATCATTAATATTTCTAATATTGTTATAGGAAAACAGCTAATCCGCCCAAGTTTACTGTAGTTGTAGCCACCCAGTCTCCCAGTGGGACAGTGTAATTCCTAACAGATTTATGTCATGGTTTCTCTGAATCCTAACAAATTCTTGCAGCAAATAGACTGTGATGCATATAAATATGAGATTAATGCAACACATTTTCAGAAATAATGTTACTCACCTGTGATCAGTTAGGTCACCTGAAACGTTAACTCGAAGCAGTGGTCGGAGCACTTTCACAATCCTCCACCATCGCCTCGCACCAGTCGTTACCAAGCAACCACAACATGTTTAGATGTTTGCTCTAGGGTCAATTTCTGAGTCTTGTGTCAAGAAATATCCCCACACAAAAATGAGGAAGGAATCCCAATGCGATTTACAGTGTCTTGGCAGAAAAATCACATTTTACTCAGGGCTTTCACCATGTGACCAACATTTGTAATGGTACTTCAACGTTACCCTCAGTGGGTAAGATATTTACCACCCAGCTACAAGATTGGTTTATTTTATTTTATTTTTTTACATTTCGATCATTAAGTTTACCTCTTTGAGATGGCCACAGTGAAACCACACAATAAATCAATGAAATGGCTAAACTGGGGATTCGTATTGAACAAATAAAGGATGTAGCTGTTGTAATGGTTCTAGGAATCTTGCCAAAAAAGCCTGGCAGTAAGTTGATAGGAAGAATATCTAGATGAACAAAAATGTTGGCCAAAATAAGTCCAGGACTGTTTAAAAAAACAACTTTTCCTGTAGTATGTAACCTGAACAATAGGCCACTCTCTCAAACACTTCCTGCTTCGCAGTCACTGTTCTTTTGTTCTCACTCTTTTGTTCTTCCTTATTTATCCAGGGAAGGATTTTGCTGAGCTCCTATTCCCTTTCAAAGAACTCTCCTATTTTATATGCATATAGATACACCCATTCACACCTGGGACCTGCCCAGTGCGACCGTAGCCTTCTGCTGACCGCCACAAAGATGCTCCAGCTTATTTCAATTCTGTTCTGTCATCAACATTTAGTGATAGTGAAAATGCAAATTAATTTTAGCCTTTGTGGTATAGTCTGCATTAATGCAGCTCCCCAGTTCCAACAAATGCTCATTCTGCAAGGGCATGCAAGTGTGCGACTTGATGGCAAGAAATAGCTTAACGGAATTTAGTTTACAAAACACAAAACAAAGCTTCAAAGCACAGAAAGGTTTGGGGCAGTGAACCAGTCACACTTCATGTGGTTTGGCATTCAGATAAAAACGATAATTGGTAAATGGTCTGCACTTGTATAGCGTTTTTCTACCTATTGGCACTCAAAGCGCTTTATACTGCTTCTTATTCACCCATTCACACTCACAGTTACACACACTCACACACACACTCATACACCGATGGGGGAGCTGCTATGCAGCTGGCCAACACTCACCGTAAACAACTAAGTTGGACTTTAGTGTCTTGTCACGGACACTTTGACATGTGACTGTAAGAGCTGGGGACGAACCAACAACTGCAACAACAGTTTAATAATTAGTGAGTGGAAGAACCGGAGTGTTTTCTTGCATCATTTTCCCCTTCAGTGACACTGACTATTTTAGGACTAAAGCTTTTTTTTTTGTATTTCAACATTGTAATATATTAATAGAAAATGTGACATCTTTCATAACTAGCTCCAAATACTAGGTTTACTATTAAGTAAATGGGAGTGGCGGTGGTTGCAGACAGATATCAGGGAGGTCCTCAGAGTCACTGGCCCTGGCCGCACTACCCTCAACTCCTCTGCCAGCTGGTCTGAATCATGTGATGGTCCTCATACCACTCCAGACCTCCCTCAGGCCTCTCCTGCAGTAAAAAGCTTGCCCACTACATGTCAGTATTCTTAAATGAGCCCTTAAATGAGGTTTCGTGAGCTGAATCTATTGATAAATCTATTGGCAAGACAGCAGCAAAACCTAAGGCTTCATCGCACCATTACCTTGATAGTGAGCCAACCCCCCCCCCCATGTTACCTTATCTGTGCAGATGTAATTACACCTACGGTTTACAGCTTGTTCAGGTCTGACCTTAGCCATACAGCTTTCTTCTAATCCACAGCCATTCCCTAGCACTGTCAGCCATGTTTTTTACTGCCTGCTTCAGGCTCTGACCTTTTTACACCTAATCCAGTTTCCATCTCTTTTTGAACGACCAATCCATCCAGCCAACCCTGAGAGTGTGAATGGTTGTCTGTCTGTGTATGTCTCTCTGTGTACTCAGACGTGGGACTTACATGGACTGGAGACCTGTCCTAGGTGTGTACTATGCCCCTCAATAATGATAGCCGAATGATATCAGGGATAGGCTGGTGAGGTGGGATTTGAGCCCATGGCCTTCTGCATCCCAATGCTCTACCAGTGAGCCACCAGCCCCTCTAGATTAAGATGTACAGTATATAAATGCAAATGCAACTGTTGATGTGCCAGGTGTTGAATGTTACTGAAATGACACCTTGTCTCTGTTTGGAAGCGACGTAGGTCTGCTGTGAACACGTTGGGACCTTAGTTGTAATGTTGTGCGTCGTTATAATCTGTGTTATAAGGTCTAACATTTCAACTGAAGAGAAAACTCTGCAGCACAGCAGCCAGCATGCAAATGATCCCATATTGATTACTAGACAGCTTTATTTGTACTAAGCATTATCCACAGTGGACTGCTTGCAATTTCCCTGTTTGCAATTTGCACCTACATTTGTGTGTGTGTGTGTGTGTGTGTGTGTGTGTGTGTGTGTGTGTGTGTGTGTGTGTGTGTGTGTTCGTTCATTAATCTAGGTTCGTACCTACAGAGAAGTTGCTGGGAGATGCAGGATGCCTTTAAAGCAAACCTGGCTCTCATTAGGTTGACAACAGAGATGCAACATTTCTCCCACATTGTCTTATCCTTCATTGTCTTCTATTTATTTTCACCTGCCCGGTTTCCTTGCCTGCTCTTGTCTGTCACCGTGTTTGACACCTCCCGCTTTCGTTTGATCATCTTCTTCCATCGCACACGCTCTAATTTCTGCCACGGCCTGCCCTCCTTCCTTGTCATCTCGCTCGAGGCCCGTGGCACAGACACGGCATTACTCAAACCCCTATGTCAGCCAGCTCTACCTCTCCCCTCGACTCCTTTATGTCGCTCTCTCATTCCACTCTGTTTTCTGCACAGGCTCATTACATTTATTTACACCTCTTGTCCGATGTTATCTGCCTCTCCCCTTCTCCATTTCTCCCATAGAAGCCCCAGAACACTGAGCATGACATCAGCTTTATAGCGACCCCTCCTTTCTTTGTCATATCCATCCACCCTTCCTCGCTTTTCTCCTTCTCCACTTTAACACCAGCCCTTCTTCTTAGAAATTCCTCTAATTCTCATTTATTTTTTAGTCTAGAGTCTTATTCCATTACGTTTTCACCACAATAGCCTCATGTAGTTTTGTATAAGTCATTCATCTTTCCTCTCTTGTAGATTACTGTCTTTTCTGTCCACATTAGTCCTTTATTTTTCCACTGTCTTCATTCTTTGCCTTTCTCTCACTTCTCCCCTGTATTCTCTTCTCCTGTTTGTTGAAACTGCTGCTTTGATCACTTTGCATGACAGCTTCTGTTCTTGTTTCCCCTCCTTAATGCCCATCCTTCCATCCCATTGTCTACAGGAACATGCTGTGTCTACCCCTGGGTTATTTCTTTATAAATTCTCCTTTTCTTCATCTTTTTCCTTCCTCTGCTCTCACACCTGATGTACAAATATGTTCTTTGTGTGCAAACTCCATAGTCTCCATGTCCTTTCTTGTGTGACCTCCATCTCCACATCCTTTCCCTTCAAGCCTTTATAATCTGTCTAGTATTGATTGTTATTTTATAACTAAGCTGTTCATGTTATAAAGACATTCCACCTTACATCATCATTGAACAATATGCTTTTCTGTTCAGATGGTAAATGGATGGTAAATAGATTAGCAGGTGACTGCAGTACTCCAGCTGAGTAAAAGTGGAAAAGATGTCTTAATATGGTCACGGGAAACTGTCAGTTCCCACACAGGCTTGTGGACAATGAGCACATCATCATTTGGTAAATTTAGCATGCGCTGCAGTTTGTTCAGGTCCCTCTGGGCTTTCGGTGCACACGAGAACTCATCAGGGGCTATTATGGAAAAATGATGTGAGAGGTCATCCTTTGGAAAGCAATCTTGGAAACTTGAATTGTTTTAAAATTGCCAATTAAAATGTATTAATTTGCTTTTGTGCCAACAATCGCAATCCAATTGGAAAATTTTGTTAAGCTAAACGTAGGAGACCATTCTATAAAAACAAATTAAATAAAAATCAAGCTACAAGTCTAAAGAAAACTCATTAATGCATTTGTTATGTTTGCTTGGTGCAGAGAAAGATCTAAGTGCACAAAACAACAAGTTTCACTGTGAGGTTGCCAGATATGCAGCGTGCATACTGCTCCTGGCTGGAAGCAAATCGTTCCAATATGTAACCCCTTCGATTTCATAATGTTCAGAGCTCAGCCTCCTGAATCATAATGATGGACTGTTTGAACAGCCATAGGCAGGGTTAAAACAGACTGTAATTTTATTTTGTGATTTGTAAACCAATCACCAATGTTGAGACCATAACTGAAAAAGCTGGTTTTCAACTGTCACCACTGGCCTGAGTCGGCAGTTCTTTGAAATGTTCTGGATCAGTGTGTGAACATATTTAAAACTTGCCGTTTGTCATAAATTGTCAACATGTCCTTATTGTGTGGACCGAAACGAGATTCAATTATGTTGCTTACAAATAATATTCTCATTTGCAGTTTAGTTCTATAGACCCACAATTTCTAGGACACAGAGCTGGTGTAGGTCAGAATTTTAAGACTTGGACCATGATCTAAGGCAAAATCTGCCCAGGTCAGAAATATCCACCCAAGCCAGATCACATGTTGTACTTTTGAACACTTTCTGTCTGAACATGGCTCAAAAGAGAACTGACCCAAAATGGCCCCGAATTAGTCAAGCATTGGCACAGAGTTGAAGTGTAGGCTGCAATCCAGGCTGCTACTGCGTGTGTGTGGGCAATCCACAGTATCATGATTTCAGGCTTAATGATTTCCAGGGATGATGTTCCAGAGGAAAGAGGCTTTGCTCCATCAGTAAATGCAGCCTTTTAAAGAAAGCCACAATCAGCAAGATCTTTTGCAATGAGGGATTTTCAACGCTTGATGCAACACTTGGCATGTGCTTGATGCAGCTTTTAATAGTGAAATGTCCGTGTTCTTCTGTCCCTCAAAAGGATTTACTAACTGGCTATGCTAATAAAGTAGCTGTTTAAGCGAAGCGCTCCTTTGGGTCACTGTCACTAAACACAGTGTCTCTGCCTCAACTGATGAACGAATTAAAAACAACTTGCTCAATCCGCGCTAAACAATGTTATAAAGCTAATTCCCGGGTGTGTACCAAGTTTGTGAAGGCTGCATCTGCATCCCATAGCATGGTCACTGAAGATGCCAGATTACTGTTAAAGCAAGGTTGAACGACGTCAGGACAGTGGGTGAAACAAGGTGCAAGCTGAGTACGTACGCATGTTCAGGTTACGTACATGATACATAGTGAGCAGGCTGGTGTACGTACATATTACATGAGTTCACTGCTCGAGTTCTTTAGACTCCCCCATATTGCACCCTCAGCAGTGGGCCTTAAGACTTTTTTTCAAATGACTTACTGTTTGACAGACATTTGACAAAGTGCAGCAGTTGGCCGTTGCCAGGGCACTTAAATATGTGTTGGTTGGGCGCTGCCTGTTGTACACACCCTGCAGGTAGGGTAAAGTGCCACGTGTGATGTGCTTGGCTCTGAATAATGCAAATAGGAAAAGGTCTTCTGAAAGGGATTTGCAACACAGAATACCTTTAGCTGTCTGAGATGACTGATAGCCCACTGATTTATTCTCAAAGTAATTGGTGTGTTAGATCTACGGGGTCTCTGAGAGAATCTGAATATGCTCACCCTCACTCCTTAAAGACCCAGTCAACACTCTACTACTTTCTCAGGAAATGCATTAGAGCTTATCAAGGCATCTTTATACCGTGTCTGGATGTGAAAAACATGCCAGTGCAATAATCATCAGGGGTCACTTAAGTTATGAAACCTAATCGTCACCTGACAGTGTGATGGCTCAAAAGAACGTATTACAGTTAACACTTCCCAAGACTGGATTGCATTCAATTTGGATTTTCCCTGCAATTTTCAGGATTAGGAAATATACTGTGACCCAACCCAGTAATGCTCTAGTGTGCTCCCCATAAGAGAATATTGCCTGTGAATGGAAATCCCCTTTGCACACTTGGCCAAATACATAATTATGCCCCCAGCGATTTGTTGGTGAACAGATGCAGCAGGTAGAAAATGAAGACTGTTTGGCTGGCAGCTTATTCAATTATATACAAAGAACACAATCTTCCGTTTCTCTGCGTTATTGGATCTTTCTTTGTATCAGCTAAGGCCTGTTTAAATCAGCACTCTTGTCCGCTTGTTGAGTTTAGCCAGTCTGGATGTACGTATCAGTGCATATGTTCCCCCTGTTTCGATTCCCCAGACTCACAATCATTCTCTTCTTCCTTCCCTCTGTTATCCCGCTCCACTGATTCCACTTTGATCATGGCAGTGAATAAATTGCACCTCTCTGTGTATAAAACAATGTTTAATAGCCTGAAATCGCTGCTGCTAACAAAGAAAACATTACGGCGCGGCCTAACGTTTTTCCCTTAACGCATGGCTGCACTGAAGTAGTTCAACAATTCTGGACTAGGCAGAAATCACAACAAATAACAATGCAACTCTCACCAATTTCCTCTGCACCAATGATACAAATCTGATCTGTAATAACTTTATACATGGACGGTGAGCATAGAGAGACTGTCCTATAAAAGTCATTTTTTTGGGCCTAAAACAATTTCAGTATGTCATCACTTAATTACTTTCTTCTTGCATCCCCCCAAACATCTTCAGTAAGAGAGACAAAGACACCAGAAAAATATGGAAGTGGATGCAGAGACTAGGTTAAATCCTTTATTCACACACTTAAACATATCAGAATATACCAATCAATTTTGTTGCATACAACAAATCAGCTTAAACTCAAAATGCCGCTTTATCAGGACTGTAACATTACTTTGCAACATCAACCTTGTCAGATATATCATAAAGAAGAAAAAAAATGCACCCAATATACAAGTTATCATGTTATTCAATGATGATTATTTGTTATCAGCACCAGAGATAAGGACCAATAGGTGCTTGCTTCACTTGGTTGCAGGCTTAATAGGTCATTACAATGTGGGATTATGCGCATTATGCTGGGCCTTTTTTTTTTTCACTTCATTTTTATGTCATTGACTTAGGCGTCAAATATTGAAGCGCCAGGGCTTTGTAATTACCTACACTGAAAGCTCCGAGCGTCAATCACCGATGCAAACGGGTACCTTAAGCGTCAGCATGTAACGCAGAAGGTCTTGACAAAGTGGCGCATTTTGAAGCCTTGGGAATGAGAACGGGCTTCAGTAGGAGGCCATCAAATGGCATGATGACACTCAAATTGGCTGATTTTTGGTAATTTCAGCATTTGTAAGAAATTAAACACAATGGTAGCGATCACAGATTGTAATTTGTAACACATGCGATTTGTTTCTCCAGTTCCTTTTGTGACTGTGGTTTATTGTTTTGCATTACGTAGCCTTTTTAGGCGAACTGTCCGTTCGGGCTTGCAGAGGATGAGTTCTCCCCAAACAGTGGATGGTAAAACACCCTTTCGGCAGTTAGTAACTATAAGTTAAACAAAAAGTAAAAAAAATAAAAAATTACTTAGTCGTTATTGAGGCTATGTATCTGTGAGTCTCTTTCCAAACAGTGACCGTCACAGCACCCGTGGCAGCGAGAAATCTTTGATTTTAAACATGCACCTATGTGACTTCTTCAGATAAAGACAGAATCATGCACATAAAATGTCTACATGCATTTTTTTTAAACATGACTTTCAAATACGTGGCAATGTGTTTACTTTAAAGGAACAAGTTTCCAGAGGTTACAGGAGCTGTTTGGAGAGAGGACAGCGTATGGGTAAATGTCATTACTTAGCTGCTTCTCGGGTCTTTTGTGCTCCGAGTGGATGAGCACTCCTTGCAGCATGAAGAGGAGAGGTGGGTGGCATGTATCAGCCTGTTTGATGGACAAGAAAATGAATAGAGCAGAGGATGTGATGAAGAGTGAGAGAAGGAGAAGCAAACAGTTATTCAGTAAGAAGCTCACATACACACATTCACAGAAGTGAAGGAGAAACCGAAGGTTTTGGTGGCAAGAAAAATCAATAAACTGCGCTATGAAAAATGAAGTATCTTCCTAGAAAATTCCACTTCTTCTCTTTATTCCCTATACAATTGCATTTTTTTTTAAGATGATGATGAAATTGTATTCGGAGCAATTTTAAAAACAAAGCTATGCCTTTTATTAGAAATGTATCATTCATTTTTGGACAGTAATCACTCAATGTCAGTTAGGTCTGTCAGAACAGAATAGAGCCCAGAAACACAACAGTGGTCTCATACACCAATTGAGACTCTGACGGAGGCCAAGACACTGTCACCAACAACCTTAACTCCTGTCGTAGTGCAGTGGGGGGGTCAACACCCCTACTTTTTAAATATAATGAGGTCCAACTGATATGCCAGTAAAAGTCCAAAAATGTCTTTCAAGAAATCCTCCTCACATTTAGTGTATTAACAGGCTTCTATCAAAGTTAGAGTAACAGACTAAATTGCATACAGTTATTTGTCTGGGTCCATCGACTAAATCCAAATTAATTAATACAGACTGAAGTAGTTAGAGGATTTATACACAAGCCAGATTTGTGAAACTAATTAGTTCCTAAGTTTATATATATATATATATACACACATACATATTTTAAGGATGACAAGATAAGGCTGAGGCAAAGATCTGCTTTGTTGTGATCAGAAAGTTATAGCTGGGTTTGCAAATCCTGACACCTAAGTATTAAAAAGCAGCAAAAGAAAGGTTTGTGTAAAACACCGTTAACCTCTATTTGTACAGTAAATTGGAAAATTGAACACTACGACTGCATTTAGAGTTTGTCTGATCGCCTGATGTCATTGATAAGGAAGCGTTAGGGTTTACTAGAGGAAACAGGGATGACGACAGGCAGATTGTCCCCAATTCACACATTTAGTTTGTTCTATTCATGCAATACTAGGTCTCATGCACAAACTGTTTGCTCTCACCAATTGTGAATTGTCAATTTTCAAATATATAGAATAAACTAACTGCAACATTTTTTTTACACTAAATGTATCCTGCACAGACCAGTGGTTGTTATGAAAAATTCACTCGGACTCTGTTTGTCACTTGTCACTCATGTCTGACAGAGTGGGTCCCTAATTAATGTGTCAAGTTCTACGTGCAGGTTGTTGTCCATTGTCCTGTGTGTCTGTCAGTTTCTATCTATCACGATTCGTTTTAGCGGTTTAGTGCAAAATTTCACCCACAGACATTTTTAATCTCTGAAGGATTTTACAGTAGCTGCCGTTCACATCACTTTTGTGTTTTTTTTTTTCTTTTCTTTCAGGGCAGACACCAAGCTGTGACACGGGGAAAATATTTATAGCCCAACTTTCAGTGAGATCTCTTGGAGCAGTCCCTACAAGCTTTGCTTATTCTGTGAAAGTGCAGCGACTGAGAAATCTGCCTCAGTTTTGACACCACGCTTTAGCAAGATGGCCAAGAGCATCGTGGTAGTTCTTAACCTGTCTGCCTGCATGCACGAGTTGTTTACTCTTCGAAGGAAGCACAGTAGCTTTTACTTTATTTTTCACTTTATCGCAGAGGGACATTGTTTTTGTGGACAGCTGCCAGACAAAGCGCTACTACAGTACTTTGGAGTTTGAGCAAAATGCATCTTAACAAGGCAACGTAATGCTGCACCAAAACAAACTGTTTGTGTTGTGTCGTTATTGGTAACGTTGAGGGGACTTGTTCACCAAATATCATTGCCTGATGAATGTTAAACACGCACGTCAAGGAAACTGCTCTGGAAATGGACATATGCCACCCTAATGACTTCTCTGGGGCCTGCTGTCAAAATGCAGTGAGAGATGGCACAAATTTGCAGCAATATGCCAAAGTGCATCGTGTTTTTGTGAAATGTGTCACTAAGTGAAGAGGGGGAAAAAAATTGGTTCAGAAATCTCTACTTGAAAATGTAGAGACAATTCCTCTGCTGATCTAGGGAACTATATCAATATTGCTTTCTTTATTCTCTATCATTAATATGTCGGTTTTTATATGTATATTACATGAATTGATTTAAAGACAAGGTTTGTAACAAGGCTGTTCTGGCTGTTTACTTGGCATCTCGGTTTTTGAACCATGTGACCTACAAGATTTTAAATGGTCTTTTGTTCTTTTATGCACAAGCTGCTAAGTTCAAAAAGTCTGTCGGTTTTGGCACAAGTACGCGCGGAA
This sequence comes from Channa argus, assembly GCF_033026475.1. NCBI lineage: Eukaryota > Metazoa > Chordata > Actinopteri > Anabantiformes > Channidae > Channa > Channa argus. The sequence goes on from NC_090199.1 coordinate 5,420,906, forward strand.
ATTATCAGCTCTCGTGGGATTTGGGAGTTTTCCTATCTCCAAAACGCACAATGGGTCCTGACCAGTCGTTAAGCGCGTTTCCCGCTGTTTACTCAGTGATCAGGTGTGTGCCATTTCCAGACTGTCTAGAAATCGGTGAGATTTTCACATTCATTTTCACAGGCCACCAATAATAACCATGCCAGTAGGTAGTGGCCTGCCAAATTATATGCTGATGATGACTGATAATTTACCATTCAATGGCATGATAATGCTCAAATTGGTTTGGTTAACAGACTTTGCATTTGAGACTGGTCTTAACTCCACTTTTCTAAACCTTAGTCAACCTCAAACCTTAAACCCTCTGGAATCTGATCCAAGCATGTGACTTATCATGGACCATGGGAAGATGGCTCATCTGGAATGTGTTGATCTCCCGGCAGAGTTACTGCCGTTCCCCACCATTTCCCAGCGTGAGCTAAATGCCTGGCATGCAAATGTTGCTGCCGACTCTATCCTCTCACTCTCTAATTAGTCTGTAATTATCAAGTGCACTGACTGTAATTGAAAGTGTCAACTAATTCTTCTAATATGAATACAGCCACTATTGCAAATGCAATGAATGACACTCTTTTTGAGCCTTTCCTGAATAGAATGACTGGAAATACACCAAATGTAAAAGCACACTACTCTTGATAGGCCTGACCTTTGGATTGGTGGTTGTGAGCAACAATAAATACACAAAAGCAGCATCATACTGTGCGAGTACACTCATACATCTAGAGTGCCAGAAGATGATTTATGGCCTGGGGCTGCCTGCTGTAAAATTTGTAGCAAATTTCACTGAAAGCCGTGTGTTGGCCCAGAACCCAAACAACAGTCTTGTGTTTAGAGGAAGCACTGTGTAATAAGGAGCGGAAGCTGATAAGAAGGTAAAAAAAATGGAGGGTCTCTCTAATTGTGAAAGGGAAAATGAGAGAAATATTAGAATAATGTTTGTGGATTCTCTGCTTTGATTAAGCTTAAAGGTTTACTCGTCCACAATGTTCAGTGTTGGCCACTGAGCAGCGGAATCAATTTGGATTGTTACACTTTCTCTAATGTATACATTTTCGGGTTTGGGGAAGGGTTTTACTTGATCCATGAATCAGTGGCATCTTGATTCATCTATTCAACACGTCTCCAGTGCCATTTTGTAGAAAAAGTGAATAGAAAAAAATTACATGTATAGGAGCCTTTGTCTCTTGATTTGAAATTGTAGATTTAGGCCGAGAAGGAGGGTGCTGAAAACAGGCATACAATTAACAATTAAGCTGCATTTACAAGTACCACCAAAGCACAAAAGTATAACTAGGCAGCAAAACCATTTGATTTTAAATTAAGTGATGGGATTGTAGAGGAATTTAAGCTTGATGTTAATAAGGGTCTCTTTCCTAATATAACCAGTAACTCTTCCGATTGTTTCCACAGCCCACTTTGGTAGAGAGATATTATTATATTATAGCGCCAATTCACCGCGCTTTCACACTCAGACAGAAATGAGCAGATCGATCCATGCTGAATATCTCACTAGAGCCACTGCCAATCTGACTGTCCTATCGTTCTTAAGCTGTTAAATAAATTTTACTATATTTCACTTGACTTACATGGGCGCTACACTGCAAATCTACCATTTGAATTTATAGCAAACATCAAGTGTCTTAAATTAGTTACTGTTTGAACCAATGACTTTGTATGAATTTAATACAAAAAATATGCAAAATCCCAGCAGTGGTTCGCTTTAAAGGACAACTGAGGAGAGTGAAGCCAGAATGCCAGGACAAAGTGGATGTAAGTCAGAGAGAGTGAGAGTAGGAGAGAAGGTTAATACAGGGGGAGAGAAATAGATAAAATAAATGGACAGTGGGTGTTTGAATGGGGTGAAATGAAACTTCATCCTGCATGTGAAGAATAGAGGAAAGAGAACGGAAGAGGTGGGAAGAGGTACTCTGTAACCGCAAAGAGAAACACTATCCAGTACAACAGTGAGCAGAGGAGGGTCAGGAAAAGGTGTAAAAAAAACACAGTGACAAAAGCAGAGGCTGCAGAGGTCCAGGACTTTGGTCGACTGTTGGTGCTTAAAGGAGACTCGTGTTAGTTGGGAGGCAGAAGGCACAGACTTTACAGACTCTTTGGTGCTGCAACAGACTGAGAGGGCTCCATCTTAGTTTTTGGCTACGAGACAGTCGAACTTGTTAGATGGGCGGCATAGATCTCTCAACTAGGTGAACCAGATATCTGTTCAGTGATATCATGGGTCTATTGCTGACATTGTGGGACAAGTAGATCTGAGCAGGTTCAAGCAGTTTAGTCTGCACCAGCCCTTAAATACAGGATGTCTGTTGCTTGTATTCCCACAATGAATAGGAATAGATTTTTTTAAATTGACAAAATGAGACACGTTGCTTCTGCAAATGTTGGATATACTAAAGGGAAAAAAATACCATCAATTTGTTTAGTTTCTTCTGTGAGCTACATTTTTTAAAACTAAATTAATGAAACTATTGCTGCAGTGTTAAAAAAAAAAAAAAAAGAATCAATGTCGCATGCATTCTTTCAGAATTTGTCAAGATTGGCCACATAATATAAATTTCTAGCAGAGGTGAAAATTCAGTTCAGGAATCAGTGGGTCTAAATAACTCTATGACTTGTTAAACTGTAAGTAACCACAGCATCCGTGCTTCAGACTGACACCCTGTCATTCAGTCTCTAGGATAAAACAAATCCATTCGTAGTTTCAATCGCTGCGCAATAACCCTGTAAAATAAATAAATACAGATTGCACACAGCCCACTGTTGCCTTCAGCTCATATGTAGCATGACATTATATCATGTGGTATGATTTACTATAGTGGGGACACAGCCAGTGCTTCCACACAGCACAGTGATACGGAGATATACAGTCATTCGGGCACACAGTCAGACAGTAGACTTTTATGTCTCGGGGTGAAAAGCTACATTTACTCAGTGAGGGCACTGAGCTGAGGCAGTAGAAGAACTGCTGCCCTGAGGGAAATACACTGCTGGATTCCCTTCTAGACTGCAGCAGTGATTAATGTTGTGTGTGCTGAGGTGGTGTGTGTGGCTGTGATCATCACAGCAGAAGATCGGTATCGAGTGTGTGTACGGGTGTGGGCGTGGCGGCTAGTGCCTCGTATGCAATCCTTGAGATGTTCAGCGAATGAGGCAGCTAAAGCAGTGTCTTCTTGGTGGGGTAAAGAAGGCACACATCCATCATTCTGCCTGGTAGTGCTGTCAGATCTTACAGCTTTGAATCCTTTCCATTATTCCTGTCATGGGTTTTCCTCTTCGCCCACTTCGCCACCATTCTACTCCTTCCATTTCTTTCGTCCATTGACCCCTGAATTGTGTGGGTCACCCCACTCCTGTGGTCTCTCTCTGCTTGCCAACTCCCATTGATTCAAGCTTTAAACTTTTCACTCTCACTCACTTATCCAGGAAGTGAAGTTGAATTAGAGTCATTACACTGCTCACTGCAAACCTGACTGAGCTTTTCTTCTTCTTGCCAGCTCTAAAGGAGGTCCACGACAACAAAATGTGCTGGTCCACCCTTATGTTTTGAACCTATTGCGAGGTGGCAGGAGGGAACGTGAAGGCAGAGCTGCTCGTAGTCATTACTGCCGGCCCCGTAGCCGACTCGCCGCCGAGGATGCCTCACCCTCTGTCCACAGAGTGAATAGCTTTTAGTGTTGCACGAATGCTTTAAAGAGGAGTTGTTTTATGAGCTGCAGGTGTTGTGAGACTAAAACCACCTTACATTTTCCTGATTTGATTTTTTTTTTAATAACATCTCTCATTTAATGAACTGAAGAGAGTAGTGCTAAATAATATTTTTGCTAATTTCAAAAATAATGTTTACCTGTTCCACAACTGTTATATTTGAAGGGTGGAAGTTTAATGTTGATGTGATTAAATGTATCTTCAAAATGTCTTTACACTCAGGTTATATGCGTCTTTTTCAGTTTTGTATTAGGTACCAAGGGGAAAGAAAGTGGAAACCTCTGTAGTTCAACGACAACCCGGACGCTTCAATATTTGATGCCTAAAGCATTGACGTAGTAATTGTAAAAAGTGAAAAAGTCTCATAGCGAGGTGGGTGGTCCAACAAGAGAGAAGACTTTTCCACAGGAGACCAGGGTTCAACTGTAGTGCACTCACAGGTGTCAAATGATGTTGGTCCTGGTGCGTCCACTAGTAATGCCAAAGGGTAGTGTTGGTGTCAACAGGAGACTCCAAAAGATGTTAAAAATTTGATGCCGTAGGAAGCATCAATATCTGTGGGACGAGACTGTGTTGGAAGTACTGTTGGAGGCTTTTTAAACAAATTCCAAATATTTTTTTAATAAATTACAAGTTTACACGAAAATGTGAGAATGTTTGTTTGTGGAAACGTTTGGACAAATTGCAGCACAAATTATTTAAGTACTTCACTTAAAATTACAATATACTACTTTTGGGAATCCAAACACAATTTAATGGGAAGTTTTTATTCAGCCCATATATATGTTTTGGCAAAGCCAACTAACACCAGATGGTGTGAAAATGAGGTAGTAAGTCGTAGTAAGTCGTAGTAAGTAGAGAATCAGGATTGACAGTCTGCTTAGGGAGGAGGACGTGGTCGACGGATGTGGGTCTGAACAATTACAGAAAATACAGACTGAAATTACTGTAAAGTAAATCAAGTTATTCATTTCAAATTATTTTAAGCTTTTTTTTTTTACAAATTCTTTTGTAATTTTAATTCATGTCTATAGAAGGTAGAGTTACTGTATATTAATGAGGGGATTGTGGCAAATCTTCATATCAGGATCCGGACTTCTGTTTAAGTGACATGGGGGTTCAGGTGTTCATGTGTGTGTGTGTGTGTGTGTGTGTGTGTGTGTGTGTGTGGCTCAGTGATGGATGATACAAACCCTTTGCTCTATGGGGGTTCGGCACTTTATGAGTTTGCCACAGTGGGAGTCTTCTGCTGGTGTCTATGTGATGTGTGGCTCTGTGGGAGGTATTGTATGCACCAGACTCCAAACTTGTTTCACTCGTACGCAGTGAAGTTATAGGTTTAGACTTTTTTTTTCTGCAAATGCTGAACAAACTCCAAATCATCTCTTTGAGCTGTGATAAAGGATTCCATATTCCATAAAACATCTGTTAGCTGACAAGCAGATTACAATTTATATTGCGAATAAATAATGTCAACTATAAATTCCCCCACTGTGAAAGTACTGAATCAGTTATATGTTTACATAAAGAAGAGGTCGGCAGGTGAAGTTAGTTAGGAAGGAAATGTTTTTTTTCTAACTAATTAACAAATCAAACTAATGAGGGATCGTCTTAAAAGACAGAGCCTTCCAGCTACATTCAGTGATTTAAAAGAGAGGAACTCACAACAAGAGACACCTAGGGTTCAGCGTCTTGCCCATGGACACGTCAACATATGTTTGACATTCTTGAAGTAGCAGAAGTTGTTAAAAATGTAGTTGTGGGAGAGGTGACGTGCCTTGAAAGTGAGAAATAGGAGATGGATCCATCTTACTTTTTACCTTTTCTTAGCCTCCGTCAATACGCGGCTTGACTCATGCGTAAATACTGTAGAAAACATTTGATCCCTTTAACCATGACAGTGATGTTTTGGGAACTTTTGGGAATCCAGCTACAGTAGGATGGGACTCAGAATTAATCCACCTAGAATGTCAAATGCTGACATTTTGTCAAAGCCCATGGCATCTCAAAGATACGAGCAAGATACCCTTTTGAGTCAGCATGTGACGCACAGGATTTGGCCCTGTTGTATAATAACAGACCATCTTTAAAAGCAATTTTTACATACTGTAGCTGCAACCATTATGATGATATTTCTCCAACAAACACGTTTCTTTGTGAATGCTCTCATGGATGATTTTGGAGGACTGACAGGTGCCCTTCGGTCATTTAGACTGGCAGACCTGATGACCTGAACATATCTTGCTTTTTGCAAACTCAAACGCAGAGAGCTGTTGTAATCAGGGCCATGATTAAAGCTCTGCTTATCTTCCAAAATCGCTCATTTAGTTTATAGAGACAGGCCAAAAACTATTTAAAAAGCACACACTTCATATAGCTTAGAACGTAGATATGCAAAAAGTAAAACCAATTATTGCAATTTCTGAATTATTGCAACTTAAAATTAAATTAATAACGGCGCTCCTTTAGCATTCAATGCGAATGCAAAAGGGTACCTGCGGCGTCAATATGATCAGTAATAGATTACAAACACCACAGGAAGCGCCACTATTTGATACTGTGGGATGAGAGTGCTAGAGATTTTGATTAGAATACATGGCGTGGGGTTCCATCCCTCCAATAGAGTTCCAGAGACTTGTTGATTAATGTCATGGCACATGACCCTATCCTTGATCAGATTAATCGCTTTTGCAGTTTCCGCACATTTTTGTGGGTATGTGAGTTCCTCAGAAAGAAGGAGAGATCGCAGGTGGTACGACCCGCTGGTCAAGGAGCTTCATCCAAGGATGGCTTATTTTACCATGAGTCAGGGGGGCGTTTGCTGTAAATTGTTGGGCCTCTTAATTTATTTAATTGGACCATACAAAAAAAATGATGACGACACCTGACATTGTTTCTATTATGAGTTGAACTCTTGCTGAAACAACACGAAGTGCATAGAGCAGAAAAGCTCGAGATGCTCAGTAACACAAAAGCATCGTGAAAAGATTTTTCAATTACAAAAACCTGCCCCAGGCCATGATGTCTGATCGAGGCCTTAAGTACCAGTGGCATGTGTTGGCCCCATACCTTACTAAGTCATGTGATGTCATGTCACTGGTCTGTATTTTATAGCAAAAGTGGAGTGCTACTTTGAACAAACCAGTTTAAACCTGAAAACACAAAAGAAATGCATGGTTGTCGTGCTGCTACTATGTGAATTCTTTGGTGATTTTGGAGCGATAATGTAATGTCTGGGATCTGGAGTCAGACATGAAAAAAAGCAAAAACTGTTCGCCTTTATTGGTGTCTATAAGACAATGGCAAGTGTAAGTCAGCTACAGGCTGACCTGCAAAGGCAAAAGACAAATGGGCAGGAAAGAGTCCAAAAAAATGAGGAATTCTGGAAAAATACACATTAACATTTTGAAATGTTCACTGATCAAGATTACTCACTATAGCTTTATCAAGGTCCAACCACATTACTATTAATATGAACAGATTACCTGCCAATGTGAGCAGTGGTACAGCAGGTGTTACAGCTCAAGGGTTTGGAGAGTGTGGGTGTGTGTGTGTGTGTGTCACTGTATGTCTATGTCCATTCATCTCCATTCATCTTATGTTTGCTCGAGCTGCCGGCATGTCCAACTCACATCCAAGTCCAGTGAAGACAAATGAAGTCTTCGTTTACTTCCACTTAGTCTAACTGATGAATTACCTGACAGGCAGTTGTTGATTGATGGTTGATCAGCGATTCCAATACAGACCCATCCATTCCCATACGCTCGCTGATAAAGTGATCTGCTCCAAGGCTAACCTTCAGGACAATAAACCGAAAGCTTTGAACAGCAGCCTACAGTCAAACAATGCTTATTATTTGAGCATTGAGCACAATTTCACCCAAAGGACCAAGACAGTTTGTGATTACTGCTACTGTACATCTTTTGTAAAGACAAAGATCATCACTATCACTTATGACTTACTTTTATTCACTATACTCTAATTTAGATGTATTTTGCTATACACAGAATCAATTATAAAAAATGCAAAGATGTGAGGTTTGGGGGTAATTTAATGCATGTGTCACTTCATGAATTTGTGGCAGAGTCAAAAGTGAACTTGAATGTGAAAAGTTAATTTGCATTCACAATATTTCATAATGTCTCTCACATGAGTGCTTTCATCACCGTCAGACTTGAATGAAGATGAATGCGGGAGAAGCAACTCAGCCTGTAACAGTTTTCGCAAAGATGATCTCATTCTGATCATAATAGTGGCTTTAAGATGGGAGAAATAGAGTGGCAGCAAGCATCGTCATCTTAGGATGACGTGACATTTCAAATTACAGTTTGTGAAGGTTTGACACTGCTGCTGTGGCAGACCGTCAGTCTGACAATTTACTCATTATTGTATATTGCACAGCACTACAGTGTCTCCACAATCACCGCAGTGAGCTGCCTCATTACCTTACACTTTGTGTTCCAAGGGATTTCAACATTTGCACTTTAGCCCCATTCAGACAGGACATTGGCAACAGAGGTAGGTGGCGAATAAAAAAATCCCCAAGCCGTCTTTACAGCAGCTCATTTGATAACCTTTTTCTGGGTGTTACACATTTACCGAATGCAACCACAAGCGGGCATAAGCAAGTGTCCTCTTTTGCCAGTCTCAAGTCTGGATAAATGCAGAGGGTTGTGTCAGGAAGAGCATCAGATGGAAAACACATGTCAAATTAAACATGCAAATCAGGAAATTGACTTCGGAATGATCGGTTGTGGCCGGGTTAACGACTGCCTCCACTGCTGTTGACCTACAGGGTGAAGGTGAAAATTGGGCTACTGTTGGTCGAAGAAGGAGAAGAGGGAGGCGTGTTCATAGGCAGAGAGAGAAGAAGAAAGCTAAGAGTGTAGAAATGACAGTAGGGACTTTGAATGTTGGGACTATGACAGGGAAGGCTAGAGAGTTGGTTGACATGGTGCAGAGAATGAAGGTGGATTTACTGTGTCCAGGAGACCAGGTGGAAAGGTAGCAAGGCTAGAATGGGTCAGATAGGAAGAGAAATGGAGTAGGAGTTATCCTGAAAGAGTAGTTTGTGAGGAATGTTCTAGGGGTGAAAAGAAGATCTGACAGGATGATGAGTTTAAAGCTAGAAAGTGAAGGTCTACTACTTCCAGATCCACTTCAGTCATCTCTTCTACTCTTCGTTCTCTTTGTTAGGGTCAACAGTTCAGAGCAACGGAGAGTGTGGAAAAGAGGTGAAGAGGCAAGTGCAAGCAGGTTGGAATGGGTGGAAAAAAGTGTCAGTTGTGTTGTGTGATAAAAGAGTATTGGCAAGAATGAAAGGAAAGGTGTTCAAGACGGTGGTGAGACCAGCGATGTTGTTCGGCTTAGAGACAGTGGCACTGAAGAAAAGACAGGAGGCAGAGCTGGAGGTAGCAGAGCTTAAGATGTTGATGTTCTCTTGGGACTGACGAGGATGGACAGGATCAGGAATGAGGACATCAGAGGGACAGCTCATGTTAGATGTGTTGGAGATAAAGTCAGAGAGGCCAGATTGAGGTGGTTTGGACATGTTTAGAGGAGAAACTGTGAATATATCGGTAGAAGGATGCTGAGGTTGGAGCTGCCAGGCAGGAGGTCTAGAGGACGACCAAAGAGGAGATTTATGGATGTAGTGAGAGAGGACATGAAGTTAGTTGGTGTGAGAGAAGAGGATGCAGAGGATAGAGTTAGATGGAGGCACATGATTCGCTGTGCCGACCCCTGAAAGGGAACAGCCAAGAGGAAAAGACAAAGACATCTACATTTCGTTATTTAGAAGATGCTTTCATCCTAAGTGACACACAAGTAAGGAACACACAACACTTGAGGTTCAACATTTTGCCCCAAGACACTGCCTCATGGGGACTAAAGGATTCAGGGATCAAACTGCTGATTGGTGGAAAACGTGCTCTATCTCCTCCGCTCCTCCCAAATATGCCTGAATAATGCTGTTGGCGAACTGACCTATAGACATCAAATTAGCAGAAAATGAAGTGTATAAAAACAACCACCCGAAAGTAGGAGTACAATGCTCTGGATGTGACCTGGACAATTACAATTGCTTAGGATCAAAAATCACTGACCAATAAATTTAATTGTTTATTCAACCAGCCTCTGTTAGTTTCACAGGTCAGGTTTAAATGGGGCTTAACTGACACTTGTGAGACTTCAACTGCTGACAGTTGAAGTCTCACACAGTCCAACTGCTTTCAGCTTTTAGAAATCCAATTATTTACGCACCAACTGACCTCTTCTTAGCACGTTTGCTGTGTTATCAATTTATCCACAACAGGGTTTTTTTTAATTCTCTAGTGCCACAACAGCTATTGTGACACCTTTTCACTTGGGTGTTATCAATTCCTTAGCGAATAATTATGGTGTCAATAAGCAACCTTTGATCAGCCAGAGGTCTGGTAAAGAGGGAACATTATTGGTGACACGTTTTTAACGCCAAAAGTCCGCTTAGGGCAGTTCTGACAGTAGATGTTTGCAGCATATTTGAACTCAAAAACTGAATCTCTCCTTAATCCTCACTCGGACACTTTGGAACTTAAATCTCGCCACAGAGATTTCCTGCCTAAACCTTAAAGGGTTGAAGCTTTGCAATTGTTTAAAAAAACTGCAACAACTGTATGATATGGACTTACTCCACCTACTGGGATGTAGTAGGTCGCCTCCTGAACCATAATTATGGGCAGAGAAGAACAGTCCATTGAATAGTCGGATTATGTCTTAGTGGCTGGTTAGAAAAGATTAAACATTTGCATCCTAGACAGCAATAGGAGCAGGTTTTACAACACCTGAAACAACTCCCCATCCTAACCAATGCACAGGGCCTGAGGAGGAAGTGAGCGTTTTCAGCCAGTTTTGCCGTCGTGCTCGGTGCCACACTGATCCCGTTACAATGATTCATACTGGGGAGTTGCTCACTGCTGCTGCAGTCTCACACTGAGCAGTCTGATGGTGCTTGTTTAGCAAAGTAACAGCCAGAATTATGCATTCGCTCTCTTGTCTCAGAGCTTCCCAGCATGCCTCAGAGGCCAAGCAATGGTCTGCACGTCATAAGCCCATTTTTCTAACAAATCTGCTGCTGCCACCCACTCAACTTTTTTTTTTTTTTTTCCAGCTTGAAGTGATATGTTCCTTATAGGGAACAAGATCAGGCTATTTGGCTAAATGTCAGAGGGTGCTTTTAAGCTGCTGGTTCACATATGAGCTCAATCTGTTTTGAGAAAATCAATTTGCTCATCGCGAGACAGTTATTTTTTTCATGTGACGTCGCTGTGATTGTGCCGTGCTGCTTTGTTGCTCCATGTAAAGCTGCCCAGCTGCTCCGTTTTCTACTTAGCTCTCTTTGATGTAGACAAACGCACCAATCAGGGACGCTCTCTTCTAATTATCCTTCTCTCGCCGTTGTGTGTCAGGCAGGGACCTGCCCCTTCTTCCGTGTATGACACTGATGCTCGATTCAACTTGTTCTTTTTTGGCTTTTCTGTTTATTGCAGGCTTTCATCACTGACAACTGGCAGACGATCTGAGAACATCAAACTCAAGGTAATTATTCCCATTGTCTTGTGCTCTGTATAGGCACAGACTGATGCATGAAGATGACACACACCTGTAATACACAGAGGCACAGTTCAGCCCCACAGAGTGTCCATCTTAAAGGATACATTGCCTCATCCCTAGGAACATTAGCTGAAAGTGACAGTTTGCCTCTGCAATGTACACTAACTGGAACAGAGAGTTTTCTTTGGCAAGTAAAGTAACTGTACTGCACAGTTTTCACAAAAGCCAAAGAGGGTCCATCATTGTCAGTGTGTCCTTGACCAAAACACATGGGCTTCCTGCTGCTGTGAGTCTGCTGATCCTGCAGTCTGTTTGGTGACATTTGGTGCAATTATTCTCCTTAAAGCTACTGCTCGCTTGATTCCAAAATGATGCACATTTTAGCTTCAGGAAAGGTTTGATTGTTTGTTTGCATACAACCAACCCAAAGTAAAGCATCTGTACTGTGACTAAAGCTACGAGTGCGAAGTGAAACAGTATAAAAACTCACCTTAATAAAAACCTACTGTATTATTGAAATCATTTGTGTCCTTCACTCCACTTCTCTTCTCTTCCCTCAAGTGCTATTTCACTGCCTTCAAAAACTCTTAAGACTTATCCGTGGCACTTAATGCTAAATGCATACTGTGTCTGTGTGACCAGCTCATTATCTAGTTTGCTCTTAGGCAGGTTCTCTTAAGTTATAATGCAAAAATGTAGGAAAGTCAACTGGCAGCAAATGCCTCGCCTTTTTTGAATATTTCCTGTTGGAGGTGACACAAAGGTTTATATGTTGACAGGAGTGGAATCGTCTTTGAAACGATGCCCAATTAATGAGAGCATGTTGCGGAAATGATAATAAATCTCTAAGCCCCAGCGATCAGTGCTGTGGAAGAGTTGTGCTCTGTTCTCTGGCAACCTCCAGGCCAGTCTTCACTAAATACATAAATTAAAAAAAAAAAAGCTTTAGATTCCCTTCTATAATAACAAGATTACTTTTAGTAGACCTTAGTTTTCCCTGTAATGATTATTATCACACAAAGATCAAAGCACAAAGGAAATAGTGTGAAATGCTTTGGCAAAGGATTTTGAAGTGTTTTGATGACTGTACAAAATCTGCATTTTGGCTCCCAGTGATAATGGTAAAATGCAGATATTTAAGTACAGGCCATGTCCAAGATCACTTTTTTAGGGAATTTGCTAAACCCATAGTTTGTTTGCCCTGGTCTGAAATAGTGGACGAGTTTCAAAATATCTTTTGAATTGGTATTGGTTTGGGTTACTTTAGCACTCATAAATTCCAAGGGGAAAAATGTATTCCTAAGAGTCACAGGGGAACGTTCTTGTTCACTGGTTAAATAGATGTTGGGGAAGCAACTACGACCTAAACACAAGAAGAAGCTCCAGAAGAACAACTGCACATTTGCCATTAGCTTATTGTAATCACTTCTGCAATATACCAACCAAGAATCTGCCTGAGTGAGGGGCGACCATGTTGTCACCACAAAAGAAGCACTCCAGAGCTTGTTTCGGACCGGGCCAAGAACACATTAGGGTTCATTTGATAATAAATTCACACAGTGTGTATTGGCCTCTGTATTTGATTCGAAGGTACCACTTTAAATGTCAAATGAAGAATGAAAAATTATGCCTGATGACCCCGAAATAAAGTCTCTGATTTTGTTTTGGTTTTTTTGTCTTGAAGCAGTGACAATATTTGTCACATGGGCTGACAGGCCTTCTGTTGTGTCTGTTTGGATGATGTGTGGATCAGCCCCTAGTGCGTTGCTCCCACTAGGCAGCAGAAGACCATCGAGACAAGACAGAACGTTGCCTCGTCTATATTTAACAACAAAGTATATAAAGGACCAAATGCACACACATGTACTTTCCACACCCACATTTAAACTCAGTTGGCAGAGTAGTGCTTTTGTTGGAGATCCATGATCAAAACAGCATGGTCAGCTGTATTTGTACACACACACACACACACACACAGTGGCTGTTAGTTGGCAGTTGGGTCTGAAGTGGAGTGTGCTCATTAGGTGGGGTTGCAGATTGGTTTCTATTTATAGACCGCAGCAGGCTCAGCAGTAGCAGCAGCGGCATGGAGGTGTTTGAAGTAGCACAAGCCTCCAGTGGGCCTTGCTAACGAGATGCATCCGGAGTCGATCACTTTCTGAGCTGCAGGAGACTCCGTGGTGATGGTTCACATGATATAACTTTGAGCGACAAAGGTCAGTTGTTTGCTGCAGATGTGTTTGATCAGGTCATTAGTGACCATATACAGTGATGTACCATGCGTGATGCGTAACATATTCCGGATTGAAAAATGATATCACCATTACACCGGCATTACCATATGCTATGAGACAAGCCTCTGAAATTTGCCAATTGTTGCTGTGATTTTGTGTACTGCTGTGTGTGTTTATTAGAAAAGTGTAACTCTTTCTTTTTTCTCTCTGCACACAGTTACACAGATTGAGTGTTGCCCTTAAATATAGATGGTCGACAAAATTAAAGGGAAAAATGTCGAAGTGGGCAAAAACCTGTTTTAGTGAGGTGTGTAACCCAACTATTCTTTAAAAAATAAATGTGATGAGTATAAACTTTTAAACATATGCAATGTGTTTGGCTACATTGACACAATCTGCTGGGGACAGCACCAGAATACAGTGCCTGGAAAAAGTATGAACTTTTCCACATTTTGTCATGTTACAACCACAAACAACAATATATATTATTGGGATTTTGCGTGATAGACCAACACAAAGTGGTACATAATTGTGAAGTGAAAGGAAAATTATAAATGGTTTTCAAACGTTTTTACAAATGAATATCTGAAAAGTTGGGTGTGCATTTGTATTCAGCCCCCTTTACTCTGATACCTATAATTAAAATCCAGTTAGAAACCTGTAAAAAACCTGTTAGTCTGCTAAAGACTTGAGACTGGGGAGGAGGTTCAGCTTCCAACAGGACAACAACCCTAAACATACAGAGTGTAGAGCAATTGCAGCAAAAGGGGGTTTTACAAAGTATTGACTCTGGGGGGCTGAATATAAATGACGGCCACACAGATATTTCTTTGGAAAAAATTATGAAAACGCAAAAAAAAAAAAAAAATTCCTTTCACTTAACAATTATGTACAACTTTGTGTTGGTCTATCACATAAAATCCTAATAAAATATATTTACATTTGTGGTTGTAACGTGACAAAACTTGAAAAAAAGATTATGAATACAGAATAACCTAAAATCACAGAAAAGGCATTTTAATGCTTCTGGATGCTGATACCATTGGTCCCCCCTGCTCTGTAGCTCCTGTTTAAATTTATGGCTGCTAGTCACTTCAGCCTCAGGTTAGATACTATTTTTAAAGCCGACAGCTCCTCAAGATAAGTGACAAGTGTTGGGATAGAAGTGTTGAGATGGGAGCTTGAACATCTATCTGAGACAAATGAAGATGGGACTATTGAAATACTCTGCTGACTAAAGGTAAAAAGTTTAACACTGGGAAAACATTGCAGCATCAGCCAAAGAACAAAGAGGAAAAACAAACAGCATGAGCAAAGCTCAGCCTGTAGTTACAAAGCCCCAGGATCTGTACTGAGCAAAGGAGCCGTTTTAGCATAGTGGCCGCGCCACAGTACTGCAGCTTCCAGCGTGGTCCAAAAAAGCATTTTTCTATAGAGAATCACTGCAAAAGGTTTTAAAATGAGTAAACATGTATCTGATCGAAATGGGCTGTATTATGTCCCCTATCATTTGGAAAGTCTGGAACAGCTTTAATTTATTGAGGGCACAAGCGGAGGAGGTGGCTAGTAAACATGGGCCTATGAGCATCATCTGCGTTATTTTTGTAGGTGCATTGCAATGCATCCAGTTTTAGTAGTTGCATGTTTCAGTTGCAGCTAAACCACAGGAGCACAGATTCTATTGCAAGTGATCCAGATAGCATGTCATTAACGCATGCATCAGGTGTAAGAAAACAAAATTTACCGATTAATCCAACATCCTCTCATGAGCAAACGCGAGCAGTATTTTCCTAGTGTTTAATTTCACTTCCGTGTGGCATTAAATTTGCTCATAAGCAAAGGATCAATGTCATAAGTGAGGCCTCATGCAACAATCAACTTGTATTAAGTGATTAACTTTTCTAGTGGGTACCCATGAAACTCTTGCTGACATGGAACCATTGTGTGAATAAACCTCAGAGAAAACCACAACAGTTTGAAAAGAGTAATTCAAAAGTATTTATGCACGATACCCTGTGCCGAACCTTTTAAGGTGTTTCAGCTGCACTTTGCTGAAGTATCATTTATGACAATTACTTGATCGAAACCCGTATTTATCCATTGTTATATAAATGCATATATAATATGTTTAATAAATGAATGCAAACCAACTTATATAATTCTATGTTGTTTGAAACTAATATTTTCTAGCGATTTTAAGCAAGTGTTGGAATTGACCCTAAGGTAAGTTGCTTTGTGTAATTGTACAAAAAAAGTAAGCGCTAAAAACAAAAGTTCGAGTGTTCAGATGCAGCAGAAAAGTATATGGTTGGTGTACAAAAACTTTGAGTATCACACCTTAAATACATTTTAAAATAATTTCAATAACCCCAAAAATGTGTTAGGTTGTTTCTCCACGCTCACCTATAAAAGCCTTCTTCTAGCACCAGGGCAGTGACATCCACACTGCAGCCGGTGTTCACACCTAGAGGCGACATGCCTCTGCGGTATTACCTGTTGACAGGAACATCAACTGCACAAGCCAGCAAAGAGTTTTTCCCTTTAAGTAAAAATGTGTGACTCAGACAAAAAAAAAAAAAAAAAGACAGAAGGGAGGAAAGGTTATACAGAAAAGAAAGGAAAGCTGAATACATCGTTTCAAAATTAAAACTATCCATCTTTTCATTAAACATTTAAAACAGGAGGGCAAAATACAGACAAATGATTGAAAATGTCACTACTTGCTCCTGCTTTTTTTTATAAGCACAGTAAAAATGTCGGTCTGCGTGTTTGGTCCATTTATTGACTATTCCCCATGACCCCACCATCTTTTGTCTCGATGTCCCTTAATGTTCCTTCTCATTCGCACCTTCCTGAAATAATAACCGAGCCAACATTTATGTCATGTCCACTTCCCTTGTTTTTCTTCATCACACAGAAATGTGGCATTTATTAGACACAGTCTAGTGGAGCTGTAGGGGTAACTCAATCGATAATTCCCGGATAACTAAACGATGAAATAAAACGTCAATTTGTTCATTTGGATCTCAAGTGATGCTACACCTAAAAATAAATAGCTCCCATTACCAAAAAACGACAAAAAATGGTTTTGTGCACATCCAAAAGTCTTTTTGATCCTGCAGTTATTCCAAACATCACTGTGACCCGTCTACGCGCGATATTTAGCCGGTGAATGTCTGGGGGTCTTGGGGAATGATGTTCTTTAAAGGCTGCTGCAAATCTTTGATTTGCATTTTGAATCGGGTTTTCTTTCATCTGGAACACAAATGGGATTTTTACTTTTTTTTTTTTTTTAGTTCTCTATAGATATGCAATTACTTTAGCAGGTATTTAATCACAAATCAGAATACTGAAAACAGTTTAAGTGAGAGAAAAAGTAAAAACATCACCAAATGTATTAAAGTTCATGCTGTGGGAAACTTTTGGATAGATTTCAATGGAAACTGTAAAGACTTGTATGGTTCCTCCAAAGAGGATTTTGCCATTTGTTAAGAAGTTTCATAGTACACACTTTTTCTTCACTGTGACTTGAGAATGTCAAAGCCCAAAACTGCAGGCCTGTGGCATCACAGGTGGCCTGTAACAGCAACGTCCCACTTAAATGACTTCCTTGCACCCAGCACTTGGCACAAACCTACTTGAGCCTGAGTGCTCTTATTTCAGGATCCATCATGAGGTCTGTCAGTGCTTCCTGTGTGAGGGTCTATTGTACCCTCGCTTAGTGCTGTTTTTATCAGAGCATTGTTAGTCTGGCTAAAGGCCTGGAAATGAGAGAGAGAGAAAAAAAGCTTTGGTGTCCGTCATTTGGAGCCCAGGGTGTCTTGACGTCAGTCGTAGCTGAGGCCTCGCAAATGAATACGTCACAACTTGATCACAATGATCGTACAATTTCCTGTACACTTCTTTCACTGCCTTCTCTTCTAAATCACTTATTCACCATACAGCAATACATCTAGCCATCCTGTACTCATGCATGCTTCCCTTATCTGCCACATCTGTATGCTGATGTCAGCATGATTCATCCGAAGTGCGCACAAATCTGATAAAGCTGGAAATCAGATAAGAGTCTGGAATTTACAAGGTATTAAAGTTTTCTGCTTTCTCCTTCTACCCCACCTACCGTCTTCTCAGCAGGACTTGTTAATCCCTGCACTCAGTCTGATAAGTAAAGAGACCAGGGAGAGGGTAAGAGAGGATAAGGATATACATTCGACCTTTGCACCACATCGCTCACAGCATATTGAACATGTGGATAAGGTTCGACAGTTTTCACTGAATCCTTAGAAGTTAGGAAGGAAAAAGTTGAGTCCGATAAAATAAAATCCAGTTTAAATGTTTCCATATTTTATATTTATTTTATAAACGGATCTTTACATTCAAAACAAATACAAGTTATAAAGTTGTGTCAAAAGTAAACAGACATCAAATAAAAAATAAATGCACTAATTTCACAATTCATGCCAGCAACACATTAGGAAACAGAAGACTGAAAAATTGTGGTAAAAAACAAAAAAACAAGCGAACAAACAACAACAAAAAACCTAATGTGGTTAATACGTAACAGGCCAGTATCATGATAGTGTTTAAAATGAGTATTGACATATCTTTTGACTTAAAGATGAGGCAAAGTTCACCCATCTGTGAAGACGTGATTTAGTGCATTTAGAATAACATTTGTCATCCATTCATTGAAGACTTTTGGGATTTAAAAATACAGAGAATCTGATTTAATTCTCTGTAAATTGAAAAAAATACCCAACAACCCATGCTCAGACCCAAAAAGAGACGTGATTCTGTTGTGGAAATCTCTCAACAGGCAAAGAAAGCTCTCATCTCACCATTGGTTACTGCTTTTATGAATGCGAGTTAAAGGTCTACCAAGCAAAACAAAAAAACAACCATATAAAAACAAGATCAGAAATGCAGGCAGACATCATGGCTCCATGGAGTCTGAGTGAAATATAAAGCAATTTAATTCTCTTCTTCCCAAATACGCAGAGTAGTTAAAATTAGAGGGGATGCAGCACAGTGGTAAACATGCCTCTGACCCAACTTTTGAGACATATTGCTGGTGCAAATTAAGTTTCCCCCCCCAAAAATATTTTTTTAAGTGGGTCAGCACTTGATGTGTTGTCTTTGTGTTACTGTAAATCACGGATGCCTCAAATTATTCGCAACTATTAAGCCCTGACATTCCAGCCACATCAGACATGTTGTATCCTTGTTTTCAAATGGAGGTCCTCCTGGCAATAACATTACTGAGCTACTACAAACCAACCCCCCCACCCTCCTGCATTTTGGAATCGGTTATTTCTTTTGATTTATCATCAAATCAAAATTTTCAAGCCCCCTGCTGTCACACTTCTACACTGACAAACTGCTCTGCCTGTTTGGCTTCCAGCAGATCTTAATTTGTCATGTTTTGTGATGTAGCTGCTGGAAAGAGGGGTGGCTGTGTGATATAGCCACATTCTCTGTGGCTCATGCAAAACCAATCTGAAAGCTGTAAAACGTGTACACTTGTTTCTGCAGTCCAAAGTCTTCTTAGTGGGAGCTGTTTCACATACAGTGCAAAACTTTGCATCCTCTTACTTGGCAAAGTGTAAAACAATCTTCGCGGTAAGTAAAAAGAAATGGTCATAAAATATTGATGATTCTATCAATGTCAAATTTTGTATCCCTTTTTATTAAATGTCCTCTAATACTTTACAACCCGCAGCCGTCGTCATGGCAAGACTGTTCCTAATCTACCAGAATGGTTGGTTGTCTGCTATGTACAGCCTTCTTTACGTCTATCCACAGGTTTTCAATGATATTTAAATATGGAGACTTGAAAGGCCATGGTAACATTTTTGTGATGGTAGGAGGCTTTGCTTTGAAATTTGCTGATATTGGTTTGCATCAGACAATGGAGATCTGCACAAAGTGGAAGTAGGAATGAACATACAAAACACCAGCAAGTCTCCGACTTTTCCTCACTTCCCAGGTAGAGTTTTATTTTTATTTTGTTCTTGCAGCACATGCCCGTTCAAATATTGACCAAACAATTCAACTTTGCTCACTTGTTACAAAACTAACTTGGCTTGTTCAAATGCTCCAAACGTGAAGCCTAGAAGCAAGCAGTGACTTCTTGTCTGGTTTTCTCCCAAACAATCCAGACTTGAGCTAACTACACTTCACTGAAGAGATGGTGTCACCTGCTGTTAACTTCCACTTAGTGTGTCCGTGTATCTTCCAATTAATGGATTGTAATCTTCACAGTTGGTACAAGTATACATAAATGCTTTGAATATTTTTTATATTCCTCTCCAGCTTGACTGTTGATTTTTTTTTTTCTGATATTGTTTTTGTTGGTCTTGGCAAACTGACAGAGCGTTCCCCTGAAGATCTACCCATTAAAACTGCAAGCCTAATTTAACACCCCTGGTGCCACTCATCAAGCATTGGAAATGTTTTTTGTTTTTTGTTTTTATAAATACACCTGATTAAGGCAGATACCTGAAACAGAGGAACCAGGCAAATGTTTACTATGAAATAATTATCAAAACTAAATTCTAACCTTTCATCTCATGTCCATCTTATGGTGATGTCTTCAATGTATGGCAATAAGAAATCAATTAGCTTTGTTTGTCCAGTATTTTAAGAGGACTGTAATTGCAGTTGAGTATTTTTTTATTTTTTGTATTGTACAATGTATATGTTGCGTTTTTTTGGCCTGTTTTGTGGTTTATTCAAGAAAAGAATCGATAAAAGAAATCCACCATAAAAGAACTGAACACACTAATGAAAAATGTAAAAGTCTGAGAAGAAGAAATCATAAAGTCAATTGTTAGTAATTGTATAAATAATAATAATAATAGTCTGATGCAATACACACAGAGAGACTGAGGAGCCAAAGACATTCAAAATCAGAAATCATTTTTGTGATCCAAAACAAGAAAAAGCCAGAGGGAAAACCAACAATCTCCTCCTGTGAGACAAGTCTGGCAGGAGACATGACTAAATGGATGACACAAATAAATATGGAGTATGGCCTGAAAAAGGAACTATAAAGATGAACTCATGTAAAAGAATAAAGCACAGAAGGTGGTATAAAAAAAAAAAAAAAGGCCAGGAGGGAAAAGGAGGCAGAGGCATCAGCCAGAAATGTCAGCTGCCATTGTGTAAAATACCAAGAGGGAGAGGGGAAAAAAAAGATAACTGGACAGAGGAAAAGGAATAGCTGAAAGAGAAGAGAGGCAAGAGATTGTAAGTGACGCTTTCATTAAAGTGATAAAAAAGGAATACTGACAATGATCGGATGATGAAAAAAATCAGAGTAAGGAAAGGATTGATGGAGGAGGAAAGAGAAGAAAGAGCCTGAGATTGAAAAAAGCTGAAGGAAGACAGACTTGAGAGAAAAGAAGTGGAAAGAGGGGGGGAAAAAAAAGGTCAGTGAGGGACCGAGAAGCAGATTAAAATGTCAGGGAGGTGGAAGTAGAAAGGAGAAGGAACACATAAATCCAAAGTCACTTTTACAGGATAAGAAAGAGGGAGATGAAAAGGGAAGAAGTGGGTAAAAAAGGTAAGCAAGGAAAGAAAAACGGGAAGAAAAATTGGTTTGAAGAGAGACAAGGGACATGTGTGTTTCCATGAAACAGCCATTTTAAACCTGGTATAAATCATCCTGGCAACATTAGAGCAGGTTCTCAAAGAACAGGCCACCAACCCAATCAGTCCTGCACAGTATCCCTGTAGGCACGTTGGCCTACACACACACACGCACACACACACACACACCAATTACCTAATCTCTATGTTCTTGCAGAGTGTGATAAATACTGACACTGACGCTCATGTTACTACAAACAGCTAGTTTTACAATTGTCAAGACTGCTTCCATCCATCCGTGATCTTCAACAGCTCACCCCGTGTAGCGTCGTTTGGGACTGGAGCGTATCCCAGCTGTCATTGGGCGAGAGCTGGGGTCCACCTCAGACAGTCCATCTCAGGGCCAACACAGAGACATATACAAACAGACAAGACCACTCACCACTTCAGGCACCACTCAACCTGACTTTCAGGTCTTTGGACTGTGGGAGGAAACCGGAGAAAAAAACTGCTATTTCCCATGTTTAACTATACCAAACCAACTGAAAGTCACAAGCCACCACACACAAATGACATAACTCACTGCGAAAAGGTGCAACACAAAAGAAATGGCTCCCGGAGCAGCTAAAAATACATTTACAAGTCTAAATGTCCATCACTTTTGAGTGTCCCCGAGAAATGTTGCAGACAAAATGTCATGGGAGTGTGTCCAGGGGACAGTCAAAAGTTACGGACATTTAGATTTCTAAATGGAAGCCGCTTCTCAATGTGTGTTCATCTCTGTACCTGCGTCGCAAACTTGTAAAATGTCATCAGTCAAAGCCCAGGTACTGTTCCAATCCACAGTTCGCCTCTAACCGAGTACAGATTAAATACCAGGAAGTGTTCTCGCTCTGCCTGTTTTATCGAGGATGCTTTGGGAGCAGACGTGTGTGTGGACTTGCGAAAGCCAGGTATCCCAAAGCTCAGCTGATTAAAAATTCATCCAGTACTGCTGTTCCACCACTTTATCAAGTTCGAAACCCCTTTAGATTGATAACGATGTGTCCAAATCGTTTCTCTTTGTAAATTTGATCGGACGTATTCGGCACCGTGAAGATGAGACAGTGGTTCTGAGTTTCTGGTTTCTAAGTTAGTTAGTTGGTTACAGTAATTAAGATTGTGGCTAAAATCAACAAAGGTAAATATTAAACGAACGGACTCCAATGTTGATGTCCAGTGTTTTGCCTCTTTCTTCGTGCATCTTAACATCACTTTACTTTCCCTTTTTCACTTTTCCCTGTACTGTCACAATGTATTTTCTAAAGCAGTCTAGTATAATAGAATACACACGTGCACAGTTTATTCTCGCTTATAGTGTATTTCCCTTCATCTTTGACATAACATAATTTAACCAACACTAATTGGTATGTGACTAATTGTTCCCCCCCGAAAAATCAAAATACCTTCATAGAATATTGTCTATACCTGTAAATATTTGGATATACAGTATCTAATTAACAAAGTTACTTGTAGTACATTGTGCTAATATTGAAAACATCTTGTTTTGATTTTGGTTCGCAAGCTTTTAATTTGAAGTAGTGTTAAGAAAGAAATATAGTGTTATTACTTAGGAAAGTCAAAAGTGATTGTAAACTCAGTTTTATCCAAACATTTGATAAAAGTTAAAATCCCATAGTTTATGTCCTAAAGCTGCAAGTTTTAACATATGTTTAACATGATTTTTGACTTAAATTACTCTAACTTTTGCAGATAATTTTCATTTCCTCTGTTTCTTTGTCTCTCCATCTGTTTTCGTTTCCTCTCCCATCCTCCCACGTTCTCCGGGGCAGTTAACACTAGAAAACACATGTACTGTGAACTACTACAGGGTTTGGCTGCCACAGCGTCCATGCTGTGTATTCCCAGCTGGTACTAACTCGAATTTAAAGACAAACACGGTGCACTGCAAAGCTTTTCACACTTCTACCACTTTGTCCAAGGTGAGTAAGAGAGAAAGAGACAAGTTAAAAAATGAGTGAGGACAGAGAAAATAAAAAACACACAAAGAAACAAAACAAAAGTAAAAGCCTGTCTCCCAGAAGGAACCAACAACAAAGCTTAACACGTGACTGTCCATTTTCACATGGAGTTGTTACTGGGTGAAACTTCAAAATGTCCCTTGAGATATATTCACCTAGAACTTGGCTCTCAGTCCAATTTTGTTTTATCCACATTTTTTATGTTTATCAGTCATATTACAGGTTGACCACTCGATAGTAAGAGCAACAAGATAACATGATCTCAACGGAAGGTTCCTCTAGGTGACATCACCTGGAGGCATTTTTCAGCTAGAAGTAGAGAGATATTCAAAATCAGTGAAGGTCTCCTTTAAATCATCCACCAAACATCAAGAATTAACTTTCGACTCAATGTCAGCTGAGGTATTTATTGTCGTTTTTATTAGCAATATTCATTTGTTTGCTTTTTCCCCTCTAGTATTTGAATTTACCTCCTGGTGCAACTAAAGCTTAATTTCCTGAGTCCTGGTATTGATGCCTACACACTGAACTGCAAATGTTGTTACTCCCATTATTCTGTGTTGCCAATAACTTAATCTCGGAGACCATAATAAAAAAAAAAGGTGTTAAAATAAACCTTGTTAGGGCATAACAGGTAGTGTTTTTCATGTTGTTTCTGCCCCTGAGTGCGGGTGTAGTTTGTTCCTTTTTGATTGGTAATGAGCTGGACCTTGTCAGTAAGGTACAAAAGCCCACAGCACAATAGCTTGTGAGGACCAGCAGGAAGATGGATGGATGGATGGATGGATGGATAGATAGATATCAGGTCAGAGTTGGCCAGTTTGAGAAGGTTCACAACTCTGTCTTATGTGACAGTGTTTGATCAGAGAGTAGTAGCTGCACTGCATTCAACCACTTCTCTCTGATAGCTCGTTAATAACTGAGGCCTCTCATTAGCAGACACTTGTGCATTGTGTACAGGAAAAAAACGCAGAGCTTTCAAACAGCAATATCATTTATTTTAGCCTCATTAAACCAAGGTCCAAGCCTGTTATCTCATATTTTATTATCCCTGCTGACTGTAAAAATAGGTAATAAAATTAAACATAAAAGGGTTAGTTTGTCTTCAAAATGTCTGACAAATCCACAGTGCTGTTAGGCTTTAAAAAAATCCTTATTTTCCCAGCATTACATGAGCACTTAACTCTCAAGCGAAATTAACATTTGACACCTTTTGAGCTGCATGTTTTGTGATTACTGGGAGAATAGTTGTAAAAAAAAAAAGTTTCTCTGACATGCCACAGTATGCACACATTTCAGCCGAAAAAAAGGCTGTTTGACATTTTAATAACTCCATAGGTGATATTTCAAAACATACTTGCCTCAGTCCTCGGTATGATTGGTGAGGACTGAATGCCCAAAACCCGCTGAATGCAACCTCTGAGCCACATCAGCTGACAAGCTTATTTGAAACTTCATGGCTCGCTGCAGGTGAGACATTTGGAGCCTCAAACCACTCACTGAGGAAAGCAATATCCTGAATATGATCTCCTCCACTCTCCATAACTTCAGCTTGAAACTAGCGTGACATTTTAAACACTTTCCAATCACTTTTTAGTTCTGACGTTTGCATTGTGGTTCAGCATGCTGTTGGCTTTTTTTTCCTCTCAAATTAGTTATTACTACTTGTTTGGTTTGGTTTTCTGACTGTATATCATGTGAATGCAAGTCCTTTCAGCAGTTAGTCATCAACGACATGAGAGGTACTGTGTCTGAAATGCAAATTTAGTTGTGTCCTTTAAGCCTCTATCTTAAAAGTCTGACCTAAATATAAATTTTTGCTGAATACATGTGGTACAAAGCAGTGAGCCCAGACATGAATGAACAGGCATCCAGGGCACAGGCTCGGAGTCCTGAAAGTTCAAGGAGGTTCTGGGCCAGAGCCTCTAAAGTTGACGCTCATATTTCTTTCCTTAAATAGCTAACGTAAAAGATGACAACATAAAGATGTGCAACAACCATTAAACAAAGAGACACTAAACACCCAAAAAACTTATCTAGAAGAAAGAAACTCTACAACCAAATAGAAAATATATGGGGACCTTCTGTCACCATTTTCTTATAGTCCATCTTTGACCCTAGAGCCTCTTGGTTGGACAATAAATTAGTTGCTTGTTTATTTGTTAAGTTTATGAAGAGTTTCATTTTGGCCATTAAATCCAATTCAGATTTATTTATTTATATACATCTATATCTATCTATATATATATATATATATATATATATATATATATATATATATAGATGGATATAGATATATAGATATAGATATAGATATTTATATCTCTATCTAGATATAGATCTATATAGATATAGATCTATATAGATATAGATATAGATATAATCACCAAATTATCTCAGTCATCTCATGCACTTTACACAATTATAGAGAATTGAGCAACCATTAGGTAACAGAGAAGTAAATCACCCCTTTAATAGCAGAAACCTCCAGCAGAACAAGCTCAGGGTGGGCAGCAACAAGTTACTAACTCACACTTTAAAATAAGGAAGCAGCTTTTACTATTCAGGCATCAATGGGAGAGTCTAAGTAACAGCATGAATTTTCTTATTCTGAAATCTGAATTTTGATATTTAGTGAATATGATAGAAACAACTTCAGAAATATGAATGTTTATGGATAAGCATTTGTGTTTGTGTCTGGTCTTTAATGTGAGTGTACATTTTTGTTTCTGTGTGCAAGCAGGCAAAGCCTCAAAGGAAAGGCGATTGGATGGGTGCGTGGGTGACTGATGAATTGTAAATATGGAGAAAGACAGAGATTTATGGAGATTTAATAGGCTAGTGAGATGGATGAATAAACAGACGTTTAGCTCAGCGCATGGATGAAAGATGAGTGGTTGAATGCAGGGACAGAGATGGATGCATGAGAATGCTGAGCCGCATGCAAACAGCCTGGTGCTACAGTAGGAAGGGGTTTGTGTGGAAACATAACTGGAATGGCTGAAATCTTGATATGAAATGACAAAAGTCACGATGCATACGCGACTAAGTTGAGTGCAGCTGAGAAACCGAGAGGGGAAAAAGGAAGCACAAAGGTCCAGAGAGACAGAATGCTTTGAGATGGACAAGAAAAGGTGGACTTTCCAGGGCATTTTCTGGATAGAAGTGTAAAGAAACTAATTTCATTTATTTTATTTGTACAGTCATTAAGAAAGTGGTAGGGTGTCAAAAATCAATGGATTTCGGCTCGTCCCTTCAGGGGTCTCCACAGTGGAACCTGCATCGCACGCACCCTTCTGTATCCCAACCTGTTACTTGTCCCCAGGACAGCTAGATGTCGGCATAATGTACCATCAATAATAAGCAAACAAAAAAAAACAAATTGACATGTTGAAATTGTACGTTTCAGTCTTGTTCAGTGACGTTTCACTGTTTCCAACAAACTGAAACAGTGTAGAGCTGATCTGGAACTGACCTTGGATCTGCCATGAATTATCCAATCAAATATCTGCTGACATCTTGTCAGCTACCTACTGCAGCCACTTAGAAACCGAGAAACTCACTGTTAAGATTTAAAAAATACTGATCTGCAGCCTGTTTTTAATGCACTGAAATGCTGTGTGTCCTGTAGAGCACTCGACTGCAGCAGGACAGAGCGTCCAACACTCTTGACCTTCAGAGCTTCACATCAACACCCGCTAGTTCTCCAAGCGCAGGTTGATTTCAGCAGTGGCGGGTTACGGACACTTCCACTTCCACTTAGGCAGGTTGAATTCCACAAACAATTTTTTAAATGCTTGTCTCCAAAGCCATCTGAGATAAGTCAAATGTGATACAGCGATACAACAACTCCCATGAGCACTACCTGCACACCATGTTGCTCACTGATCCATCCTGTGCCAGTGACTGTAAACACTGTGGAGAACATGCTGGAAATGTGAACCATAGGAAAAACCTGGAGTTAGGCCCATCACAATCATTGAATTATTAACTTTTCGCGTACAATATATGGGCCAAACTTTGTTTTTGCTGATATCGTATTTGTAAAGTGCCCTAAGCCGGAGACTGTGTCACAAATGCTAATCCGCAAGTTGATCAAACGGCTGATTGAATATTTGTCTGTACCTTAAACTCAGATGGTAGTTGGAGTGGACACCTCCTCTGATGTTTTAACTGGATCATTTCCCTTTGTTCATGGGGTTTATGTTAAAGAAACACTCTATAGCATCTGCTGCATCTTGCAGGCACCATGCATTCAAGGACACTACAAAGTGTAGGTCATCTGTGTTTCGTCAGGAAGGGGCTCGGTGCGAGTTGTTCATACAATTCAATTCAATTCCGATTGCAAGATGAACGGCTGTGAACAGTGGTCGGTATTATCTAACCTAATAATCTCCATCCAACGTTTATATAAAACTGTGGCCAGTGGAAATGCTGAGTGGCTAGTAACTTTAGAAAACAACTAGTCCCAGTGGCTGGTGAGCAAAAAGGCTAATGTCAAACCTTGTTTGTGTTATTTTGTTTGCAAAACTGGCTGCTGGTAAACCTGGACTTAATTTATTTCTTATTTGTTCAGTTCTTCCTTCATTGCCTTCTGCAGCGAGACTCATAAAAGCAAGCGTTAAAGCAATAATAAATCCACAAAAAATTATATAAAACACAGCACAAGCTGCCAACTCATCACTTACAAACTTATGACAATGAATGTCATCGATACTGGAATTTAACTGTTGTCCAATAAATAACTGATCAAGCAAATTGAGTTCATGGCACTAGAAAGAAACTCCTCATTATTTTGCAGCCCTGCAGCTTTCAGCCAAAGGAACAAAAGTCAAATTTGACCATAAAGTTGATGAATGAAAGACTCATGCTGATCTGGTTTCGCTGACTGGTCTCAACTCAAATAAGCAGCTGGTTCAACATGCAGCATCATCTAGAACACAAGGCTTTGACTACTGGAAGCTGAGCTTTGCGTCCTATCACTTATCAGTTACCATATTGTTTCTCCCAGAGTGTGACTAAAATTACATCTACTAGATCACTTTGTCATTTTTTCCATTTCTGTAATTCTTAATTAGAACAACAACGTGCGCACATTGTAAAAATGCTGCATTAAACCTACTTTACACTTTGGATTTAGTTGACTTAAAAGACGCCTTCTGTCATGGCAAAAGTGACAATATCTGGTCTTAGACACCTCACGTGTAATTAGTAAAGAAGCTTCAACATCCAGGACTTTTAGGGTTTTATTACCTTGCAAGAGAGAAGTACATCAACAGAGTTTTAAGCCTCCATCCCATGCAGTTTTAAACTTCATAGTTTTATAACCCTCTGTTGCTGGGCAGAACATTCTCCACCCTCAAGCTACTGCTCCCAGCCCCTTTTCTCCTTTTATTGAAACCTTTTTTCTTTTCACGACTTTGATAAGCACCTGTGAGCATGGAGTGACTCTGGGTCAGTGTGGGACGGTCAGCCGTTAGACAATAACTGACCTTGGAGCAGTTCTGCAAACACTTCAAGAAGAAACATGTATATGAGACAAAGTTTGAAGAACATTTAAACATCCTTTAAACATACAGAGTACAAGTTGGCACTATATTTAGGTAAAACACTAAGATTAAAATTTAATTATTTAATCATACTTTGATTTCCATCACTCCTTCACTGATTTTTAACTTGCTTTTCTTGGTTCTAGTTTGAATAGTACATGCACACATATTGCTCTGAGGGACCTGGTAGCTTAACTGCAATCACAACTCTGTTTTATGTGGGCGACATAATCAGTGCATGGTTTCTTGTTGCTTTAGCATTTTGTTGATACTTTCAGTGTCAATTTATTTGCGACCTGCTCCTAACTGTCGACACATGCTCAGTATCTTAATAGAAAAATAATCTAGTTGCCATTAACATTTCAGACACAAACATTTATGTGCATTTGCAGTTTGGCTGTATAGAAACATAATTTTTAGGAGATAAGATTGCCATAAGGTGAATGCTTGGACGGACATTTATGCTCCGACTGAGCAGATGAATCACCCAAACTCAACATGGTGTTCAAAGTATAGACAGAATATGAAGTCTTGATGTCACCCATCAGTTTGAAACACAGAGGTGCCCCTTACTTGGAAATAACTTAGTTCTTGCATTCAAATTAGCTGCGGCATCCAATTATGAGTTGGTTTGAGAGTAAGGTCAAGGGTTTTGCAAAGGGAGAGCGGAAAGAAGAGGAGGGAGAGAGCGTAATGGATAAAAGCTTGTAGAGCAGAGGTTTGCTGCCTGCGTAACTGAACAGTACAGGAAAAAGTTTCGTTCAACTTAGCAGAAAGAGAAATGAATAAGGATGAAGAATAAATTTCCACCTCTCAATCTCTCCTGAATCATATTAATGCAAAATAAATTTGATATAGAGGCTTTACGAGGAAAACCAATTGACAGCAAGAGAGTAATTGAAAACAAGTGGCTAATTTTTACTAATCTGCAATCTAAATTGCCCAGTAAACATTTTTATTCTGTGATTTGTTGTTTGCTTTAATTTTGAAAAATTGATGACACATTTATCTGAAATCATTGCCTTTTAATATATTGCACATGTTGCACGTAGCACATGTTTCCAATAATGTGAAAGTCTGCACACCTTTGCAGCTGCTCCTCCATTCATCTGCTTTTAATTACATCCTTTTACTGCTGGTTGAGAACATTCATGGGTAAAATCTGCAGCATTTCTAATGTCTTGATCACAAGAGTTTAAAAGTTTTCTTTATAGATCCACAAAATGTTTCATGCAATGTTTCTTTTTCAGACTTACCCCCCCATTTTTTTTGTTGTTGTTGTTGTTGTTCTCATGAAGAGTGACATTTAAGTACAGTAACTTTACCATATCCCTCACATGTTACGTATTCATGTATTTAAAAAATAAATAAAAAATCATATTCTGAAGCCTCACTTTAAAGAGTCTGGCTGCTTTACTTATTGAAAAATGACAAGTGTGTATTCTGCTGCGGGAAGAGGTTGTTGATCCATGCAGCGGTGAAAATAGACACATGTTCCTGTCAAAAATCAGATTAAGGCCTCTTAAAGTGACAGGTGAGGTAAATCCTACTGTATATGTGTAAGGCAGTCGTCCATCAGGGAATTTGCAATGCTGTCATCACCGAAGCAAAAAAAGGAACCTGTGGAACCTGTTAACATGTTTGTTCCCCCAAAAATCAACATGTTCATCATGTAACAATAAAGTTGCTCAGTAATCTGCAGGTGTTGCTGGCGGTTTGATCTTTCAGTCGTTCAATAATCTGCGGTTTGATCTTTTCCGTGTTGTGATTACAAAAAGGAATTCAACTAACCCCCCTATCAATTCTGTGTGACCTAACAAAAACTATTCCAACGTGCATGACAACGTTTTAAAACAGCTGTTGCAAAATCGGGCATTTTAGTCCACAGTTAAGAGAGGGATGATGGGTGATACGGGAAAGGAGTGGTGAAATGGATTAAAAGCATCCGGGAGCCCACAACAGAGATGATTTGTCTGCGCCGATGTGTTTCAAAAAAGTCTAAGAGGAGGAGGTTTTGTCCTAATTAGCTTGATAGTCAAATCAAAATGACGCTTGCTCTTTAATTAGTGAGTGTGCCACTCTCCAAAATATGGCAGAAAAGCAGGAAAGAAGAGAAAAGCAACAGAAAAGGAAAGAGAGCACAGCCAGCCCTTCACAAAGCGTACAGAGGTTTCCCTTCGACAGCAGGTTGAATGACAGTTGCAACTTAGCATTGTTTTCAGTGAAGTGCCAGATGGCGACTTTCAAACATTTGTGTGCACTCATGTTATACCCACAGCACTTGTATATCGAAGCTCATCTGCCTTAATATGTTTCCATTTTGTTTTTACATTTAAATCCAATAAAAAAAAGCAGCATTTTGAATTTGTATGTCTAAATATAAAAGAAAAACGTGAATGAACAGGTTTCCTTTGCATTTAATACCCACCTGGCAATATTCATGCTACAGCTCCTGATTTTCAAAAGTTTAATATTGCAGCTTTACATTACCACATACTCACCCACCCATTTTTATAACTGCTCGTGATCAATCAGTACAAAAGATATTAGTTGAGTGTGTGCATCACCATTACACCAGAAAAGACAGCTGTTCTATTGGGTATTTTCTGGTTTAAAA
Source organism: Channa argus (assembly GCF_033026475.1). Classification (NCBI taxonomy): domain Eukaryota; kingdom Metazoa; phylum Chordata; class Actinopteri; order Anabantiformes; family Channidae; genus Channa; species Channa argus. The sequence goes on from NC_090199.1 coordinate 5,452,266, forward strand.
AAAAAAAAACAACTTGGAGAACAAACTTTTCAAGACAGACACTAATTGGATGGTGTGTTGCAGGGTGGAGAAAAAAAATGGGTTTTGACGTTTTATTTTCTGCTAGATTATTATTAAAAACATATTCTGTAAGTCACACAAGGTTGAAAGGGTGGAAAGAATAAAGAAACAGTCCTTGTCATCCATTGTCTTCGGGAAAAAACATATTCCTTTAAATTTGCCCCTTTGTTCTTAAAAATAAATAAATAAATCCAAGCACTGCAATTGACACGAAGCCTCAAACTCATCTCATTCATCTTTCCCGATGTTAAGATAGAGGAAACCAAGAGCCTGAGACCTTTGCCTTGTCCTTTTTTCTGCTGTGTGTTCTACCAAATTTCTTTTAGTTACATTGTAGTAGTTTCAACCTTGCTTCCCCTTGTTTTGTTGTATCCTTTGCTACCTGAAGCTACAATAGTTTACTCCTCTCTGTCACACAGTTTGCACTTAAGAGTGGAGATTAATCTATTGTACTTCTTGTTCCTCATTTAACCCCATCAGTCTGTTTCATTGAACTTCTTTTCTGGTGCCATTTGAATTATTGTCCCAACTTCTAGCTTTCTAACAGTCTTCTCACTTACTGGTTTTCTCATTCCCCATTTCTCTGTCACGCCATCTCTTTGTTTTGCTGTGGCAGAGATGGACCCGGCTAGTCGAGCGTTTCTCAATTTCTTGATCACAAGGCAAACCCTTGGGGGTGGGGGGTGGGGGTGGGGGTGGGGGGGGTAGCTACCCAGATGTCTAGCTACTCAGAGAAAAGATTATTTATATAACACCACTGCTAAATGTGACTGCAGTGCCATCAATATAGTGTGAAACATAAAAATTAATTTAAATGAAGGTATCATCTGCATATAATGTCAGCCACATCTTAGTTTCCTTAGAAAACAATATCTTGACAGGCAACAAGGGTCATAATGTGTGTGTTTGTTAATTTATACTAATAATACCATCCTATAAAATATGACTGAGTTGGCCATTGGTCACTACATGAAAGTAGGGCAAGTAGCAGCATTCAATGGTAATTACTTTATCTCAAACCATTCATTGAAACCAAAGCTATCAACAGTGGTGGGTGGGCCACAAGAAAAAATGTCATCCCACAACATCAGATATTGACGCTTTCTAAGGTGTCAAATTGTGGGAACAGGTGCACTTTCCAGGAGCGTCAACTTATGATGCCAAAGGAATGACTTTACATGTACACACGAAAAAATATATTAGGGATAGGCACAAAAACTTCAGCTTAAGTCAGAAGACAAATTACACTACAACAAAAACGCCAACTTATGAAATAATCCTCAATAAATCCAAATTGCACCTGTAGCATCGATATCAGACTGTATTGTTCCCATGGCATCAAATCGTGGTGGTCTTGGAGCGTCCAATAGTAACATCAAAGGGAACCTGTGCCGTCAATATGATACGTCGATACCTTAGGAAGTGTCAATATCTGACACTGTGGGATGAGAATGTGTTGGACCCTGTTGATGACATCGAGGGGCTCTATTGAATTTAAGGCCATCATGTAGTATTGAGACCCACAAATGTTTGTCAGAAGAAGGTTGGGGTGCTTGGATGGTTTACAAAACACGGGATTTCCTGCCTTGGTGGCAACACTATTTCAATGCATGTTCTGTGGGTCCTATAAGAGGCAAGGGACAAGAACCTAAATGGGCATTAAGGTTGGAGGACTTGTTCTGTTCCTATGAAGCAGGACGAGAGTGTGATGAAGTGGATCATCAAGGCCATCTCTTATTGTGTCAGTGGTCAGTTTTTATTTTGTGTGATGCATTAAATGCCTAAAAGCAACAAAGGGTCATCTTTTCTACAACACGCCTGCTGCCACAGGTTAGCATTTGTAAATTGGAGCCAAGATTTATCTCAATCTCCTGTCAAACCACCAACAGCACTATTCCTAAAGTTTTGCGAGCTATGAGGAGATGTTTTTTGAAAGGCAGCCGTTTTACGTGCTTGAGGATTTAGAAAATGAAAAGCAGTTGGGAGTGTGATTGTCTCACTGATATCAACACCAGGGAACCACCAAGAGGGGAATTACAGTGTTAGGCAGAGCCAAGCCCTTCATGCTTATCTTAAGTAAAAGAGAAGCATTCAAGTTTGTTTTGATTGTATTTAGCACCTATTACCCCAAACTGCATCCAAGTAGTGCTCAAGCAAATTATGCTACTATTGATATCTACTATTGATGTTTGCTTCTAGTTACGCAGTCTAAAATAAAGAGATCGTATGAAAAATGTAACAGATTATGGATTTAAAATCAGCAGTACACCTCTTTGAATATGCATGACTTTGGAAACCTGAGCAGAATACCCACGAGCAGTTTCAGCGCCTTGAAACTGATGCCTGTGCAATTTAAAATCTCCACGCGACAGAATCCAAACTGACAAAAAATAAGGAAAAAAAAAAAGAAATTCCCAATCATCACCGCCTCTTTTGTCTTTATTCACTCGTGTGGCTTAGATGTAATTTTGATGCCTGCCAATGAGCTGCTGTCTGTTTAAGGCTCTGAGAATATTCATTACACCAGCATAAATATTCAACACCTACCATTGAAGCACTTGGATTATTGATGGGCTGCTCATTGGGTTTTCTCTTTCTAGTGCGATACTTTCATAGGACTTACCCGAGTGCTGTGATAAAGACGAGGCGTTTGCCGAACACCTCTGATGTGCACAGCAGGAGTTCATACATACTGTATTATCCTGCGATAATAGGAGCAATAGGTCACTGTGTACAGCCATCCATGCTCCTCTACAGCCACTGCCCCTTTTTATTTTTGGATGTTACGTCTGGGATGTAATCCACAAAGGGCTAGAGCTGATTTTAATTTTATTCCCACTTTTGGGCTGTAATTGATTCCCCTCAGGAGACATTTTTTGCTGCAGTATTTAGCACCAGATAAAATAGGAATCAGCAGAATGGCATGCCCTTTACGCAGTCTAATGGTCTTTATACTTATGAGAATTACCCCTCATTCACTGTTAGTATGAATACATTGGGAGTGCTGTCCATCTGTTGCCTCAGGCCGTGTCTTTACATGAGCCATTTGCTGGTGCTTTCAAGAGCAGAGCGACTTTGAAGAGTTCTTGCTTGCTGGATTAGGTTTTAAACCTGGGGACTGTTCATCTATGATGCACTTTTGGGGCTCCTGGGCATATTTTGTGTGTGTGTTTGTGTGCACGCAAGCTTGATTGTTTATAACCAATGGCTTTGTGGATGTGTGTGCAGTTATGCCAAGGAATATATTTGTGTGTGTTTGTTTGTTTCTATATCAATTTGAGCATAAACAAGATCCTCTGTCATGTAGCTAACATCCTCTTCTGTAGTGCACACAGTCAGTGGATCATAATGACGGTTCTTGTTGCAATAGTTTGGTTCTTGTATGAAGCATATCCACTAACGGAGCAATTTAGATCATACGTAAACTCAATGGGTGCTCATCACTGCCAAACAAACTGTTTGTCTGTAGCAGTAGATACCAAGATTTCTATCAGACATACATTTAGACAGAAACACTAATTTGAGCAGAAACAAACACACCAATGCAATGGTGTGTGACAACATGAGAGTGAATCGAACATTTTGCGACAATGCATTGCGGGAAGGGGTCCATTATAGGGTATACCCTGTTAGACCAGATTCATTTCAAAGCAAAACTTTTTCCAGCTTGAGATGTTTATTGGTTAGTCAATAATTTCTCAGCAGAAAAAAAAGTATTGATAGTCTTGTTATTTGCTGGATGAAAATAAAAAACCTAAAACACTGTCAGTTTTATCAATAAACTGCCACCACAGAAACTAAATGAAGATGTCATTTCAACTTATAGACTGACTTAAAGACTTTACATCAGTGATCACCAGGAAATAACTCTAATACCCTACATATGCATTATCGTGATAGTGATGAAGGATTAAAGGGCTTGAGTATGTAAAAAAGCAATGGAATTTATGAATTTGTATACGTTATAGGAAAAGGTGCGACTGTAGCTCAGTTGGTAAAGGTAGTCGTCCACAGACCACAGGGTCAGTCGTTCGATCCCCGGTCCCAGCTCTGGGCAGTACACTGAACCCCCAACAGCCCATTTCCATCCCCAGCTGTGTAGTGCCGGGGTCCAAGCCTGGTAAAAATTGGGGAGGGTTGCCTCAGGAAGGGCATCTGCCGTAAAAAACTGTGCCAAATCAAAATGAGGACAGTGATCCGCTGTGGCGACCCTGAACTCACGGGATAAGCCGAAAGGACAAAATAATAATAATAATAATAAAGTACATTGTAGGAAAACATCCACAAAGTCATTGGTTGGTGTTTCACAGTGCGGTGCCCACTCAACCCTCAGAAGTGATATTTTCAGTAATCAGATGTGTGGTGGAAAAAAAAAAAAAAGTCCCCTAGTGCTCTGACATTTATGCAGAAAAATCCCAACTCAGGGAATCCAGCCCTTTAGCTTGTATGTCCTTGCGTATGAAGGCACACTGAACGCACATGCGGGCATGCGTTTTGTCGCCTAGATACAAAAATGATGCAAAAACAAAAGCCAACACAAATCCTCATGTTTGCTTTCATATTAGCAGATTTATTCACTGACAAACACACGTCATATGCACAAACAGTTCAGTAGCATACACTCAAAAGCTTATGACAATGTCCAACGGTAACGGTCATAACCGTCGTGAAACAGTGCGTAGAGGGAATTAGCATTTGACCTAGAAATAAACATCTTTTTATTTACCATCTACTAAATTATTGGCACATATAAACACATGTTTTTAAGTTGACTACTCATAAAAATTTGGTTTCTTCCAGTTAGTTTTTTCATAGATGAAAAAGCTCTAACATGCTTTCCCTCCTTCTGGCACAAATAAAAAGTCCTCTCTAGCTTAACATATTTCACAAATGACACCCTATTAATCTTGTCCACTGACACAAGTCAAGGATGGTCAGTTTACTTGGATCAATACAACAAACAATGTGCAGTAGGACAACAGGTTATTTTGTGTTTGTGTTTATCCATCAGTCCACAGGTTGTAAGAATTTCCAATAAGAGAATTTATTTGTGAAGCGAATTATTCACATCTTGATAATGTCATTGGCATTTTCACCAGGTCCTGAAGCACACATTTCCTATTTGTTTTGTGTTAAGTGGACAGAGGAGGGGATTTAAATGCTGCATTCAAGGTCAAAAAGGTAGAACAAAGTCCATTTTATGAAGTTACATAACTTCCCTTTCATTTCACATTAATGCAGATATTTGATTGTATATGACAAACAAAAATACATTGGTGTAATTGCCAACAAATTTATTTCAAAACAACTCAAGCGAAAGAGTATTTAAAGGAATAAATCAGGATTTTTATCTTGGAAACACATATTTAATTAAGTGGTAACAGCTTCCTTGAATTACTTTTAGGAGTTTACACAGTAATAAAAGAATTACAACAGGTGGGATCACGTGCACACAACTGAGGTCTATTAATTGTTAATTATTTATCTAACCATTAACAGTTTATCCTGTTAAAAGTTGCAGGGCTGCTGAAACTGTCTTTGGGTGAGAGGCCGTGCAGACCCTGGACAGGCAGCCGCACAACCATCCACACTAACATTCCCACCTGTGAACAGATTAAAATTATCAATAAAGCTGCACCGTGCAACTTAAACTAGGAATCAGTCCTCATACAGTGCGTTTTAGCTTGTTTTCTCTTCTCCTGTCTCTCCTCCCTGTGCTGTCACTCTGCACTGACACAAACAAACATTAAAAAAAAAAGAAGCTAGAAATCAGTGTTTCTGTCATGGAAAATGTATGAGCCATACTACCAAAATAAGTTAGAGGAGAAATCAGATTTATTCATCTGCTGCAGGTACGTTTATATTTACATTTAGTCATTTAGCAGACGCCTTTATCCAAAGCGACTTACAAGTGAGGTACAAGGCAGCAGAAATCTAAGTCAAGGAGAAAACATAAAGCAACGTCCTATCAGAAAAGTGTTTGCAGTTCACGAGATGCAAGTGCGAGAAAGAGCAGAAAGGAATTTATTTATTTATTTATTTATTAAATAGATTTAAGTGAATAGGAAGATTTGGAAGAGTTCTGTTTTCAGCAGTTTTTTTGAATACTGGGAGTGAGTTTGCTGAGCGTGCAGAGTTTGGTAGCTTGTTCCACCATCGTGGGATCATTGCGCTAAAAAGTTTTGCTTGGTGTCTTCTGTGCGGTGCTGGGACCACCAGACGTCATTCGTTGGCAGACCGCAGCGGGCGGGAAGGATTGTAGACTTGAATGAGTGAGTTGAGCGGGAGCTGTCGAGTTAACCAACCTGTGAGCAAGAGACAGAGCTTTGAACCTCATGCGAGCAGCTAGAGAAAGCCAGTTTGGTGATCTGAAGAGTGGTGTGACATGGGTCCTTTTTGGCTGATTAAAAATGAGGCGAGCTGCTGCGTTTTGGATCATCTGCAAGGGTTTGATTGTGGATATCGGTAACCCATCAACAAAGCGTTGCATTAATCAAGACGTATGTCTCGATGAAATGTCTGAAGAAGTTACATACTGCAATTTCATTTCTTAACTACTAAATTTTTTTAGGCTCAGTTATTATAACAATTGAACCAGCCAAGTCTAGCAGGCTTAAAACAAATCAGATCTCCATTGTCTGTAGGTTTATACTGTATGCTGTAAATAGGATTAGATATAAAAAAATAAAACATAGCTCCATATTCTATAGGCTGCTGACTTACAGCCACACAAAAGCAAACATTCCATATTGGTTTAGTTTCCCTGGATACAATACAAAAGCAAGCTTGAAAGGAGAGGGGATGCAGAGAGGAAGATTTAGAGAAGTAAGCAACAGAAAAGAATGAACCAAGAATAAATACAGAAAGAAAGCAAGAATATCCAAGAGATGTGAAATAAAGCGGTGAGGTATCAGGGTAAGTAATCTTCAGGGCCACTTCACTGCTTCTCAACTCTGCTTGCTGGCTGTCGTTATCTCTCCATCGTTCCCACTGGCTTCTCTGCGCCCCTCTTTCTTTTCAAGACAGCTTGTGTAAAGCTTGACACCCTTCAGGCCACAGTAGCATGTGCTTGTAGGTGACAAAGCCAAAGGTGGGGGGAGGGATTTTTAAAAAGACTTGAAATGCTAATGTGAAATCAATATAATACAATCCTAAGGAAGCTGAACAGTTTATGTCAAACCAGAAAGGTATCTATGCTTCTCAGTCAGTTTATAATCCACCAGGCACCAGACAATTCATGTTTAAAATATCTGCTATGCATCTATAGAGAGAATTTCTCCAGTCTTAAACACGCTGTGGAATTCTGCAAATAACTCCTTCAGTGAGGCATTGAACAGAAAGGTTTTTGGAGGTTGTAGGGTCGTGACCCACCAAGCCAGTGGTTGTCTTTTGGCCAACGTTGGGTAAGCATCAATCAGACCAGGTTTTTGCAGTGTTTTCTCGGCATGTCGAATCTGCGGCGGTCCCATCAGTGGGAGGTGACTCTGACTGGCTGTTCAGCTTAGCAAATCAATGCATGAGAAGAGACCATGGCCTGACTAGGCCTGTGGTCCTATTTGTGACTTATCAAATGTGTGGTGATAAGGTTTTGATTGATCATACTAAGACCCCTGCACGTTTTTAATGCAGCGTAGTCTGCGGAGTAAAATCATCTATCAAAATATTGTTGCAAGCATAATTTTCAACTAATGGGCATCTAGCTACTAATCAATGTGCACCTCATCAACGAGGAGAAGGGCCAAACCTTCCAGTACCTCTTTATCTTTTTCCACCCTGTCACAAAGCTTTGGTGTGACAGCAATGAAAAACTTGTACTCTCTAGATTTTGCATCATGTACTAGACCTTCATAAACAGGACTGGTTTCAGAGTGGTGCTTGCAATAGGCATCAACAGTCATGGACAGCAGCCCTCTGGGACCTGACGCTGCTGAACCCAAATGTATATTTTCTTAAAGTTGTTAAAGTCTGATATATGTCAACTTTAGTGATACTGCTACAGCAGCAATTTTCTCTTAAAGTTGTTTGTAAAAATCCTTAGTAACTATAGGTGAATTCCCAGACTATTAATGCTGCTCCTGTCTCCTTTTGAGAGTGCTCAAACGGCTGGCAGCTGCTCCTAGAGTGCTCTCCACTGCCCCTTCAACAAGATCCCAGCCTCCAGTTTTACTTTGGTGGGTAAGACTTTTTCATACACACTCAGACTATCAATTAAACTCTGCAGAAAAGAAAGTGTGAGAGGATAAAAAAGAGCAGTGTACCTATGTTTTAAAGCCTTTTTGTTAAAGAGAGGTGCATATCACACAGTAAATGACCAGACAACCACGCAGAAGAGGTAAATATACGTTTTAGCAGATGCGATTTCACGTAGTTTCAGATGTTTGACAGCCTTGTAGTGTAGCTTGGTGGTCACAAGTAAATGTAAGACGCTTTATTTATCATTATACATACAAGGTGTACAACGAAATTGAGTCAGATGAAGGGTCCTGAGACGCTGCAACTGAACGCACTGCCACTATAGGGCAACCTGACCTGGTCCCTAACACCCATGTTGTTAGCGCTAGGGAAAACTGGAGTACCCAAAGGAAACCCTGGTCCTATCCGGTCATTGGACGTGCTAACGTTCTTCCTGCGTGCTAACCACTTTTCCACCGTGCTGCCCTAGAGGAACATGTACACACAAGGAAATACTTTTTCTGCATTTAACCCATCCCCCCTGGCCCTGGGAGCTAGTGCCGAGTGTATCGCTCAGGGAAAAACCTGGTGGGTGGGCTGGGATTTGTTCCCACAACGTCCGCATCACATCCGGCTGCTCTACCCATTGAGCTACCAGGCCAGGGAGAAGAAATCAGGGGAGAAGGTAAAGGAGCAGGAACAGTGGAACAGAGCAATCTTGGGGCAGAGAAAGTAGGGAACAAGGCTTTAATGGAGGATATGGAGCAATGAAAGACAGAAACGATCATGATGAATCACAATATCCTCACATCCATATTAGTGGATGTGAGGATATTGTGATTGGCAAAGGAGGAGGAGCGGTAGCGGTGTCTAAATTGAGAATAAGATGAAAGGAGCATTTTTTACGAAGCGTAGAGACAATCAAAGTAAAAAAAAAAAAAAAAAGACGTGAGACGAAGATGCACACGGGTTACTGTAATTATGGAAGCTACTGAGGAATGAGAAGACAGCAGAAATGGAGAAGTGAAGTCGCCGTGGCAAAATCAAGAGGGCAGTTTAAAAAACAGGAGCAGAGGAGATTTTATTATAAATAAAGAATAAAATACAGAATTCAGAAGGTGATCGAAAATTTACCATAAACATTAGAATCTTCTGGTAACAGAATTGTTGGGACATTAACAAGCAGTCAAACTGCTAGAGACAAAAACGTGGTTCTTCTGCTGTGTTCTGCGACCCACATAGGACTGTTTAAGTTTGACAAAGACACCAAATCCATCGTGACACTCCTATGATGTTCATTTTACCACACTGAAATATGACAAATAGCTGATGAATTGTTGGGACATGGTGTACGGACATGCCCACAAAGGACGAATAGTAAATGACTCTGATCCCCTGACTTTTCCCAGACATTACTCCCCTGTCACATATCATACGACTATGTAGGTTATTTGTATTTGCAACTTTACAATTAACAACAGAAATGTTACTGTTGGGTGACATTTAGTGGCTGCGCTGAACTTAGGACTAACCCATAGTATTTAAACACTTTGTCAAGAGGAGGTTGGGGTGGTTGGATGAGTTCCCAAGGTGTGAAAAACCACCGCTTCCAGTCTCTTTGCATTACACACTGACACATAGGGGACCCATCTGCATCGCTTTCCTTGTAGTGCAATGAAAACACATGACGCCTGAAGCAATGACGTCAAATACAAAGTCAAAAAGTCTCATAGGGAGGTGGGCGAGGTGGTTGATGGTACAACAAAAAACAGGACACAGGAGACCAGTGTTCGACTCTAGTGCGACTCACCCGCTTCCCCCATCGGCAGCAGTATTTCAACTAATGCTGCAATGTGCTGAATCAGAAGGTAGGCAAAAGGAACCTATACGGGCAGGAAAGCAGTTACATTTTACATTTTACATTTACATTTAGTCATTTAGCAGACGCTTTTATCCAAAGCGACTTACAAGTGAGGTACAAGGCAGCAAAAATCTAAGTCAAGGAGAAAACATCAAAGCAAAGTCCTATCAGAAAAGTGTTCACAGTTCACGAGGTACAAGTGCAAGAGAGCAGAAAGGTTTTTTTTTTTTTTAAGATTTAAGTGCATAGGAAGATGCGGAAGAGTTCAGTTTTCAGCAGTTTTTTGAATATTGGGAGAGAATCAGCTGAGCGTGCAGCGTTTGGTAGCTCGTTCCACCATCGATCTTTGAATCCAGGACTTTTACCGAAAGTCACTGTACTCTGGTGTCAATCCTCTTCCGATTGTTCAAAATGCGACCGCTTGTCTATTGACAAGTGGAAGAAAATCCAAACATATAACCCCCATTCTGGCCTCTCTTCCCTAACTTCCAGTCCATTTTAAGCTTGATTTTTAGCTGGTTTTTTTTAGGTTTTTAAGGCTTGAAATGGAGAAGCTCCAGCCGACCTTATAGAGTTACCACAGTGACACAAACCAGCAAAATTCCATTCATTTCAATTCAACTTTATTTATATAGCACCAATTCACAACAAAGTCATCTCAAGGCACTTTATAGAATAAAGTAAAGACTATAAAACTGTATAGAGAGACCCCAACAATTCCCCCTGGAGCAAGCCATAGAAAACAGTGGAGAGGAAAAACTCCCTTTAACAGAAGAAACCTCCAGCAGAACCAGGCTCAGGGTGGACGGCCATCTGCCTTGACCGGCTGGGGTGAGTCCCCAATCCCTCAGATCATCAGGTGAGTTTTATTGAGGTTGTTAAGGTCCAGATATAAATCAGAATCACAATTCCGACTGATTGGCCAAGTATGCTAACACATGCAAGGAATTTGTTACGGTCACTGGTTGCTCTTAAGGACACGTTCAAGGAGTAACAATACGGACAAGATGAAATGCCAAAAAACATCCACGAGGAAAAGAGAAAAAATATATACTGTGGGCTTTTAAAACGCTTGGGTGATTGATCTAACATTCAGGGGTAGACTATTCCATAATTTGGTTGGTACACAGATCTGGCAGCTTTCAAATTATTGCTTAAGACTTGTTTCATTCTTTTCTTCTTTTATTTCTGGCTTTTGTGGAGTCTAACACCCGTGTTTGTGTATGTGTGTGTGTGTGTGGGTGGGTGTGTGTGTAAAGTACTTTGGTGACATTGTTTTTAAATTGCTATGCAAATAATTTTGTTTGATTTAATTAAGGTTGGAAGATGTGTTACTTTCCTAAAACCAATTGTCATAAAATCTGGATAAAGTTTCATTTTAGCAATGTTTTAACTTTTGATTTTGCACCATAAAAAAAAGTGAAGTCAAAATAGTCTAGTGAAGTGGTTCATGAATATTTTTTAAAGCTAGAAGCAGCAAAAATATTTTGATACTGGGCACTAGAATCAAAAGCGCTAGAATGTGTAATGCCATTTATTTCCACGTCCTCCCAAATCTATAACTATAGGAAGCAATTTAAACATCTGTGAAGCCACTCTTAGTAGTTCTGAGTTTGAATTTGGCTTTCTGAACCGCGCTGATGCTGTGCTTGTCTGCCTTTGTCTGGACCTCTCTCTCTCTCCTGGAGTCACTTTCCTAATTAAATTCACTTCAGTTCAAAGCTGCTATGTTGGCATGGGATGAAAACACATACTGCTGAAGAGCTTTGCAATCACTAAAACAGCAGAGCATGAGGATTCTCTCTGCCAAAATTCATCCCCTAGAGTCAAATGTAACCCCTGGCATGTCACATTCACACATGCTTAACTTCTTTAAGCACATTATACCCAAATATGGATGCACCTACAACACTTAACTTACCAATCTGTAAATCAAAGCGTGTCCACTCTTTTGGTACTATCATCCTTTTTAGAGCCATGTAACTAAACATCCCAGCTTTTTTGTGCCTGTTTTTCTTAGGTACAAGCTATTTACCTATACTTGTGATTATGCTGTGACTCATTAGAATCATGCCGCAGTTTTATGAAACTTCACAAGAAAATGTGAAAGATGAGCCTCAGGGTTTGTGTCAACTACCTCTGAAGGGATTATCAAAGCAGATGGGCGCTGCCAAGGCTTGGCATGGGTTCACTTTTTTATGCACAATGGCCATTCTCAGTGGTTTTTAATCAGAGGAACATACGCATTTTAATAAAGCCAAACAGGGCAAAATGGAAACGGATGGTCTGAGGTCTGTAGTAATAATAATAATAATAATAATAATAATAATAATAATATACAGCATAAACAGTGATGCATGTTAACTGTTTTAAGTGAAATGAGGAACAGAACTAGATAAGAATTAATTTGGACGAACCTCCTTTGGACTGCTCACTCCCAAAAAAATTCTACGTCGCTGTTGATTTTTGACAACATAAACAATACAAAATACCAGACATGCAGAGTACAAAAGCACTGCATCAGCTGGGAGACCTCAAATGCGGCAAAGATCAGGACTTGAAGGCTTTTTTCCCCCCTGTCACTACACCAAAAAAGGACACACAAACAAGTTTTGAGTGGGTCTTGTCACAAAGGAAAGCACTCAAGAAACCCTCACTGTGCGCTTGAACATTGTTCGACTCTGAACCGAAAACCAAAATGTGCATTTCAAAGAGGATCTGAGAATTAATAAGCATTGCGCACCTGATGCACATTTAACAGCATACATGCAGCCTACATGTTAGCACTTCCCTTCAAACACCAAAGCAGTTTGATTGTTCAGTGAGAATTAAACCCACTGTGAAAGAGACCATCCAGCGTCCGCAATTCTGTTTGTGCTGTCGCAAATCTGAATCCGATGGGAATTTTGCATCCAAGTACAAGCTGGCAATGTCCTTAATTTACCAAACACACTCCTAGACAGCAGAGCTCACGGCACCGCGTCTGCCTGACACAGTCTGTTCTCTCTCAGGCTTATTTTACTGCACTTTTTATCTTTTTACTTTCTGGAGGAGTTTGTGGTGGGCGTCTGCTGACACATTCCTCAGTGGATTTACTTTCGTTCCTCTGTCTGTCATTTGCCCGGTTGTTCACACAAATGCACAAGCATGAACACATGCCATAATTGATCTTATTCTCTTTCAAGTCATAGCGTTAAAGCTGTGCTAAGAGTTTCAACCAACTGAATTCTGGCATTTCTAAGTTTGCATATCTCATATATCCTGCTGCTCCTTTATTATTTTTAATACTCAGCCTTGATCTTTATTTAATTTGTTACTTTGCTTAAAAGAATATTTAAACCAAGCTTTTTCAGCACAATTTCACCTCTTACTGCGGCTTAAAGCATTCAAAAAGGGCCACACTTCAACTGACTGACTTTCAGCACCTTTTTCAAGGGCAGTTAAGTGCAAAACACCATATTGCCTGTAATGCAGGTCACACCAGGGTTTCCTGTTGTTTTCTATAAACTCTACCAAATCTGTGAATAGTACATGGCACACATGGCCTCTCCCGCCAGGACCCGCTGTGGCTTTTTGATTCTCAATTTTCAAGGGCCTGCCAAGAAGATGAGGCTGAATGGCTCCATGTAAAGTGGGTTGCAAAGTTCAGGACAGGAAGAAACGAAGATAAAGCTGTGTAAAACACTGACCAGATGCCTAAAGGAGGATGAACATATGCAATATGTTCGGTGGAACAGCTGCTCCTTAACATCTATCACCTTCTGTCCCCATTATCATTAGGTACTTTGAACGGCTGGTCTTACAAAGTCCAATCTAACCTCTGCCGAATCCTGGACCATCACCAATTTCCCACTTACACCATCTTCACTGACCTCCACACTTCACTCAGTGATCTTGAAAAGAAGGAGACATATTTAAGGATGCTGTTTATTGACTTTATTATTGCGCAGTCTCCAACAGAATAGTTCTGTCCCACAATCTGTCAGGGTCTCAGTCAGGCAAAGTGCATGTGCATCAAAGGCTTTTATTGGCCACAGACCCTTACGCTTAGCTTGGGAATCCCACAAGGCTCGTGCGCCGAATCCACTCCTCTATTGCCTTTACATTTCTGACTGCACATACGATTAGACAGACTACAGGGAAAAAGCGGGCAACTGGCAGTATGATGCTCACAATCCAACCTGGCATTGAACACCAAACTGTCATAATTGAATATAGAAGACACTGTGAGGACCACCCTCCTATGAAAATCACCAGGGAGACATCGCAGTAGTTAGTTTACAGCTTTGTATTCCTGGCAACCCACAACCCACCCACAGAAGACTTAGCATGGACAACAAACCTACATCTCAGGGTATTAAGTGGCTGCTCGTGTCTTTCAAGCACTTTTCCATGGAAAGCTAACACACAGCATCACAGTGTGTCATGCTAACTGTTCAGTGGCTTACAAGGCAGCTCTCCAGGGAGTCATGACACTGTCTAGACATTTTTTAGCCACTTCGCTGAAGGAAGTGTTCAAATCAAGCTGCCTCCGCAGAGCCACCAGCTTGCTGCTACCCACAGCCCAGCTACAGTAGCCCAACTCTCTCATCACCCTGCCTCCTTTTAGGAGGTTCTGCAGGGCCATAAAAGCCTGCACCTCAAGGCCTAATCACAGTTTCTACCCGATAGTCATCAACCAACTGCACTCCTCAAAACGCTGCCCTCACAGAACAATGGACCTGAAAAAAACAAAACAAAACTGGATCTTCTTCCTGTGTTTGCCCTCTTGTTCCCAGCCAAGACCTATTTGAACTTGTAAGCAGACAAGACTTTTTATCTTCTGGTGATGCATCATTTGGCTTTGTGTATGTGTGTGGAAACCGAACCAACAAACTATTAGATTGACAACAACCATAGATGAAATTTTGTCTTTTAAATGTAAATACAAATTGTTTTCTTTAGTATTTGCTGAAATCACTTATGCTTCAAGGGACAGACTTGCACATGTAATAATAATATTTTTAGTGTATCAGTCATACACCTTTTACATGTTCGGCAAACCATTTCAAATGTTCACAAGGGGCATAATGCACCTACAAGTAGACCAGAAGGTGCATGCGGCTGTTCCTCAATTTGTAAAGCAGTCATCCAAGAAGTGTCGGGTCACTGGTTTGGTTGCCAGTTGCCAGTTTTTTCTCACCATATGTTAAAGGTTTCCTGGATAAAAATTTAACTCCTAACTAGCAGCAAGAATTTACGTTTTGGGATCAATAAAGGTAAATGAAACCAAAGATATACCTTAATCTAACCAGGTAGTTTTGGGCCTAAATTTGGATTAGTCCACATTTATTACTGCAGCCATAACAACAATTCAAGGCACAAAATAGTTGATTATTTTTTCTAGCGAAAAAGTCTGTGGAAAATCACTGGCATATCAGTGGATTTCTGATTTAGGTAAACTTGTCCTTTGGCAGCCATCAAAGAAATGTCATCATATCATAACCTCACCAAACAAATCAACTTTTCATATCAATGTATTCACAAACAAGCTTCTTGTCAGCCAGGCACTGGGCTCCGAGTTCATCTAGTTGCGAAGACTGGAACAGCTTCCACTGGGAATGTGTGCATTAAAGCAACAATTCCCTCCCTCTGGCATCAGGGTAAAAATTCTCAATAAAGTAATAAGTCATAATGGATTTGTTAGTGACCATAACCAAGACTAGGTTTTTCAGGAAAATCTGTTTTCCTTCTACGTGCATCATTTTCTTAACTTTCTTCCATCATCATCCTAACACATTATTTCTTTGTAAAGGTCAACCTCGTTTCTTGTTTGCTATGTCCCCTCTCCATCTCACTCTCAGTCATCACTTGCTTGTGCCTATCTCTACCTCCCTCCTGGGCAAGGGAACGCTCCCTCCCATAGAGGGCACTCACTTAAACCAAGCAACTGAGCAGAGGTTGTGCATGGGTTTTAAAAATAATGATGGCAAAAGTGGCGGCACACACAAAACTGAACTCACTAATGACGGCCGATGCTGCTGATAACAGTTACATTTAGACTCTGGCCAGGCTGAGTGAGGATCATTAGGAGCAACAAGGCACTTTGTCTGAAAAGACAAGTTGTCATTAAATGCCCATTTCAATGATGTGAAACAAAAGACAGGTACATTTCATACACCTATTGATCTAGATATTGGCTGGAGACAGTGTCTCAAAGCCTATTTCACGATCAGATGGACACTGACTGCATTCATACAGTACTTCCATACCTTTCAACCAAACAAAGAAGAAATACTGGTTTCCCTGCTCTGATGAGATGAGATGTTCAGAATACAGTCGTGAGAAAAAGTAATGGCACAAAACAAGATATCTGAAGACAATCAAGAGTTGTTGATATGTGTTTCACTGGAAAAGGGTCACAACAGTCCACAGTTAGACATTTTGTCTATAAATAGAGACAAATTGGTACTGTGGCTACTCTAAAGAAATGGACGCCCAACCAAGATCACACCAAAGGCACAAGGCAGAATGCTCAGTAACATCAAAAAGACCCCAGAGTAACAACTTAAAAACTTAAAAGATTAATGAGCCAATCGCATGCGAAACCCTGAAAAGGCATGATATCCATGCTGCTTCTGGACCTGGACCACTTGCCATTGTGGAGGGTAAAACGTGTCCTACAAGATGATGCCAGTTTGGAAATGACACTAAATAGTGAGGTGAATGGTTTCAGAGACTCGAAATCCACCTTTTGAAAGAGCCCAGGCAGAGGCAAGACCACGACACAATAGACATGTTGTGGAATGACAAGTGAAATGAGGAACATTTCACTTGTTCACTCAAGTGAAAAATACCCACCAGATGTCGTAAGAATATGGCTGATCTGAAACAGTTCTATAAAGAACAACGGCTCAAAATTCCCCTTTAATGTTGTGCGAGTCTATTCAACAGCTACAGACAATACTTGCTTGAGATTATTGCTGCCAACGGTGGTTCAGCCAGTTATTTAAATGCTGTCGACGTTACTTTTTCATAACAATCACTTTGTATTTTTAAAAGTTGTGTTAAAGAAGACATGAAAACTCTTGACTGTTTGTTTTACCAGATTAAATGTAAGTGTGCCTTTGGTAAAGATTAGTTTACATTTAATGATCAGAAAACCAGGAAATTGCAACCAGTGGCACTACTTTTTCCCACAACTCTGTATAGATCATTCATCCGACAGCTCCACCACAACTTCTCTTTTGCTTAGTCAAGTTACATTTGTGCACTGATGAGACAGTCCCCATGTGTCGAATTAATAAATCGTCTATTTGACAGCTCCACCACCTGGCTCTTTTGCCTAGTCATGTTACATTTGTCCACTGAATTGTGCACAGTGCTCCCATGGGTCAACATTATGTGCCAGTTGTCTTCCACTACCACACACCACACAGAATAAAATGTCCTTTGGGTCAGGGACACATTGTGTAGCCTAATGGTAGAAGAGGGGGTAAAAAATATATTGATACACAACAATTTTCACGGAAGATAGTGGTTTATTTTCTGTTGTTTTGACGCCTGGTCACTGAACAGATTTTCTGATTTTTCTTCTGCTCTGTTTACACAAAAAGTAAACATTTTTAAAACTCTGATTTCATGCATATGATACCGTGCTCTTTATAAGATAAGATATTATCTAAATGCACATAATTGCATTGCTTGCAGTTGCATTATACCAAATCATAACCCCTGTTTCGTGATACATATCACATCACTAAAACACAGCAACAGTGGAAAAAAGTGTTTATTTGGATGAAAAGTCCCTTCAAATGCAAACAACTGAGTGGTGTAACTATAATATGCAACGTAAGGTAGCACAAAAAAAAAACCCAAAAAATATCCACTTTGCTCCACCCAGCCCAACAGCCTCCAGCTCTACTGTGCTCTGCTATGCTCCAACATGCCGCAACAAGCACTTCAGGTAGTGCTTGTTATAATATTACGATAAATGTGCATGTGCATGTGCAATTCTCTGGGTTAGAAAGGGAAGCCTTGCCTATACAAGTAGCACATCTTTGCTCTACCGTCTTTGACATTATCTTTGACTTTGACATTGTCTCTCAACGCTCAGAATGCTGGGTACATATTTCTGGTAAAAATAAATAAATTAATAAAATAGATGCTGTGTCTTTGAGTTAATACTAAAATCAAACCCTGAACAGCCCTTTTTGTGATTGTCGCAGGATAGTATCCCTGATTTCATGACACCTTTTTAAAAAACAAATTGTGGTGCAAGTTGTGGTTTTTTTATGTTTCAATTTGCAAGGTCGTGTAGAATTTGCTGGGGGTTGGTTAAATTAATTGTGGTTATGGCAACATTGCGAATTCATGGAGGAACTGATTAAGGACTGAAACTCAAACAAACACATGTGATGAAGGGGAAGGGCCTAGGGCATGTCTATGGATTAAGTATATGAGAACATAACTAAGCGTGGCTGAGCCTCATCAAGAGGCACAGCAGGAACATCAGTTTGGAACAAACTCTCGAGGGCCATGGTAACAAGCCCACATATCAGTGTTTTATATTACCAGTGAGCAAGCAGCTAGAGAAATGTAGCCGGGTTCTACCGTGAATGTGGCCTCAGGAGCTTTGATCCCAGCTCAGACCTCGTGCCCTCCAGATATAAACTGGTTTATTGTTGTAATTGCATTCCAAAGAGACAGGGAGTGATGTGCATCAAGATAATAAGGAACAACGCATTTGGTCAAAAATAAAGAAAAGTATGAGATGTAACTGCCAGACTTTACAGAGAGTTTTACCACAGACAGACAGCAAAACATGGGATAAGAAGGAATATACTATATACACAGGATTTGAAGGAACAGTGCAGTAGCTTTTGAAGTCAAAGGATTGTTGGCAGGCTGGGAGCCACAGATAGCAGTGATAGGCATCATTCTCAGCTCCACTTCTCTAGTAGTTCCCACGCTGCTACCTGGCTTGATGGCGGACTGGCTGGTTGGCTGCTGTCTGATGGACTGGTACAGAACATGATGCATTTAGCTGCAGTTTACACATTTACTCCCCTTTCTAATTGAAGTGGTGGTTATTAATTTTTTTTATATTTTAGTTTATGGCTAAAGATTTCTAGAATTAATGACATCACTTTCAGGTGCATGTAGCCTGTGGTTTAACTCCATAGCATAAGCAGCACAACCAGATTTTTCTAATTGTAGGATCGAATCCCATTCGTGACTAATGGGCGTCTGTTCCTCCAAAGTAGTGACTCACTAACTAATCAGAGTCTGTGATTAGTTAGATACTGAACCCCAAGTTGATCTTGGTGTCTACAGACTTCTGTTGTAATTTTCATTTGCAGAAGAAAGCAAAACGAAATTTCAGTCTAACCATTTTTTAAAGGGATATGTTTGCACCAGGAACCAGTCAGTGCCTCAACTATTGATTGAATCTGTGAATAGATATTGGCTTAAACATTTCACATTATGATTTTCAACATCTCTCCAAGATCCATAAAACCTTTATCCTGTGACTTTCAAGTGAGGACAAAACCCACACTCATTTTTTCTTACTGCCCTGCAGCCCCTATGGTCTTTCTTTGAGAACGTTCCATTTGCTTTTGTGAGCTGACATCATTAGTGTTGTTTGTCAGATGCAAAGCTTTAATTAAAGCCCAGATATCAGGGACAATAATTAAACACAAAGACAGCCTGGTTTGGAGAAGAAAGAGAGTGGGGAAAAATAAGGCTGTCTTTTCCTCTGGCTTCTTGTCAAAATAAAACCAATTGCAAGAATGTGATAAAAGCACGGGCGAGGGAATGTGATGGCACACAAAAGGTATCAGGTTGTGTTTTGGCGATGAAGCATATTCATTTGTTTCTAGGAAGGCAGCCGAGATAAGCAGACATAAAACGATGCAGACTGAAGAAAGAGTGGGGCAGCAAAGTGGAGGAAACAGTAGTACAAAAATAGAGACAGATGGAGAGAGATCGATGATGAGACTGACCTAGCACGATCAGGATCATTACAGCATTATAATGGGGGGAAAAAAATACCGTTGTTGTGACTGAACTCAGCACTAAACCCTTCCAAATAAGTCTTGTCTCTTTTATGTAGAGCATCATAAATATCATGTCAGGTTTGTAGTCATATCCACTTTGCTGCCCCACTCTTTGTACTATGCTTTAATTCTATGTTGGAAAATGTTATGATTATATAAAGAGAATGATTGATGAGTACGGCCATTGAAGTCAAATGTCCAAATCGACGTTTGATTGCCTCTTTTCATCACAGCATGGCATGAAGTATAATGCACATGTTCACAAAGCTGTTAATCCCTACAATCGACTACAAAGCTGAATACATAGGAAACAATTAATGAACGAGTTTCATAATTGTACAGGTTGGAAAGCTATGCTCTAGCTGCCATTTTGCTGCATTCGTAGACAAAGGTGTAAATTGCTTTTGTGTGTTTGATTTTACGCACACACACGTACAAGACCACGGTGCTGGGTCAAAGGCAAATTGAAGGCCTGCGGTCGAGGAATTGAATTGTCAATATCAATTTCATGGAACAATTTGAAGAGAGTACTGAGAGCTGCTTGGGCGGCGGGGCTACCGAAATGAGAAGGGACTAGAGGCCAGCAGACATGCAAGTTAGCACAGAAACGGAGGAGGAGGATGAAGGGAAGGGTAGGATAGAGGGATGGACCATTTTGACAGAAGCATCCAAAGTTGGCTGATAAGACTGGGTTCCACCATTTCATTCGCTCATTTCTTGCAGCAGGTGATAATCTTCTCATCTAGTTGCGACGAACATACAGAGGGGAAATTACTTGGAATTTAAAAGACACAGAGAGAGACAGAGAGAGAGAGACAGAGAGAGTACTTAGGAAGAGTCTGTTACTCAGATGTTCTAACTATCTGTTCCCTGCATGTCGGGGCTTGATAACTTTTCCCTGGGAGGGAATCAAAACTTTGGAAACAAATTAAACGAGTCTGAGCTGTGGTGATGAGATACATAATATTTTACGCTGGATTAGAGCCTAATCCACGGTTAATCCCCTGAGAAAGGTAAATAGCTAAATGTCAGCTACTATCCTGTTAAAACATGCAAATTACAACAGGCCTCCTCTGTTTTCCACTTAGCCCATCTCCCTGTTTTTACCCCTATGCAACTGCGGCTATTACATTTTATTATTGTTTTATTATGTACCTCAAAGTTGAAATAATAGAACAGCAGCTGCAAGCTGGTGAACCTTGTAAACAATGACAAAAAAAAAAAAAAAAAAAAACGGCAAAATGAAGCAATGTTGCTTTCATATTGCTGCTGATTAAACATTTTTATTGATGCATCATATGCTAATATCTGAATGGAGGAGTTGCAATTCATTCTCCTATCAGGCGTTTCACTAACAAAGAATTGCGGAACATTAAAAGTGGTTCTATGTGAAAATGCAGAATATATTTTTCTCTGGACTTTATCAAGACTTAATGAAATAATTCTGGCAGTTAATGGATTTACAGCATTACAGTGGTGCATTACCTTGAAGGGAGTGGGAAGCATGGGAATTAGATTCATGTACTATTTTTTACACTGCTTTTGAACTGAGCCCTAAAGTCAATCCAAACCATCTGGGGACATGTGAACGTTGTCATCACTAATAAAACTGAATTCTCTCTCTCTCCCTGTCTCTGTCTTCCTCTCTCTGTCGTGCAGGCCTTCTGAGCAAGTACAAACAGTTGTCAGGGGCCATGAGTAGCTGTTGGGGGGACAGTCTCCAAAACCCTTTGACGTGGAACACCTAAAATGGGGACAGGACTTGTTGCCATGCTGCAAGCTCAGCTCTAATCACCGTGACAACGACCTTCCGTTCATCGTTCATTATACTTAAATTTGGCCTCCTTGCCCCCGACCTGCTGCCCTTGCTAATTTCTAAACGCAGCTATCTGCCTTCTCCAATTCGCCCCCTTCCTTTCACGTATTTTTACTGAGGTGACCTTAATCACTCCTTAGCCAAACCATGGCCAGCAGCCACCATTTGTCCTCCCTGTCTCCCTCGCTATTTCTTTCCCTCATGCTCCCTGCACTGTTGCTCCTCCGCCTGCCTTCGGTGGTGAAAGGGGACTGCTGGCTGATAGAGGGCGATAAAGGCTACGTTTGGCTGGCTATCTGCAGTCAGAACCAGCCTCCATATGAGACCATTCCACAGCACATTAACAGCACGGTGAGTGTGAACCTATCAGTAGGGTTTTTGTACCACCACAATCATAAATTCTATGAAGGTGTGTGGCTTTGGGCACTCTGAGCTATGATGGCGCCAGCTAAACAGCTCCAGTGGTTATGATTATACGTTGATCGTGATTACAGCCATGGCACCAATCACAATACTGTGTTCGTTCAAGGTCATTTTTCACACTAAAATTGCAAGAGTCAGATTACTACTTTGAAATAACCTTATTAGACCAAGAATCCCAATGTCTATATTTAAATTAAGTATGCACTTTGCTGCAAACATACAGCTGCAATGTGCAACTTTAATTAACGCTAGCAAAGAACTCAAAAACTTGGGGTGCACCACATTAAAATAAGCGAATCCTCTTAAACATACAAATCAAGCAGAAATTAGCTTAAACACTTTGTTAGAAGAAAATATCTACGCACTGCTGCAAGTGCTGTTTCATGATTCTTGGTCACAGGAGGCTTCGTTTACACCCCTTAACATTAAGAGGAATTTTGGAGAATATTTGTAATAAAAATAAATTAACAGTTACATACTGTAGCCTTAAAAAAACAAACAAACAGGAATCTTAACATGCAACTGCATTCTATTCATACCATCACTTTGCCAGATATCTCAGGAGGGATGCTCAGCTGCTTGCAAACAGGCTGTGATTAACTAAACACGAATGTTGATCAGATGTATAATTGCGTAAATTACTCATTAGGTGATAAATATAGATGTTTGGAGATGCAATACTTTCTTGACAGCTGTTTTTTGGCCTCGTCTGTGGTTGCAAGACGATGCAATGCACCACTTGAAAGTCAATCACTCTCTTCTCTCCCTTAGGTTCATGACCTGAGGCTGAATGAGAACAAACTTAAGGCTGTGCTCTTTACCTCTATGTACCGCTTCACAAACCTAACTGACCTCAATCTCACCAAGAATGAGATCAGCTACATCGAGGATGGGGCCTTTGCTGGACAGGCAAACCTACAGGTGGGCTGTGACTTTTATCATTTGGAGCTTTTAATTTTGCTAAGAATTCAGATGAGTCCTACCTACCTACAGTACACATTTCTGTGCTTTTATATTGTAAATAACGCTTTGGTTATCATTCCAAATAAGACACAGAACAAAATAACTTCCTAAATAGCACTTATGTGCATCCATACAAATGTAATTACTAAAGTATAAAGGCAACAGAAATTATTCAGGTTATTCTAAATGAAGATGGTCATCCACAAGCCAAAAACACCAGAATCTGTTAAAAGATGTTTTTTGAACAATTCCCAATCTTGCACGGTTATAGTAATGTCACTGAATGATGTCTTTGCCCCTGACTTTCATTTAGATTGTATCTTTAAAAAAAATCCACTTTCTTTTCCAAATAGTAACATTAGGTAGTTTTTTTTTTTTCAGGTTCTCCAGCTGGGCTACAACAAATTGACCAACTTGACGGAGGGCATGTTGAGAGGTCTGGGTCGAATGCAGTGCCTCTTCTTGCAACACAACCTCATTGAGGTCATTGCCACTAATGCCTTCTGGGAGTGCCCCAGCCTCAGCAGCCTGGATTTATCTTCCAACAAGTTAGCTCGTCTTGACCCATCTACCTTCACTGGCCTCACCAGGCTGATGGTGTGTGAACTAGCAGGGAACCCCTTCCACTGTGGGTGCGAACTGTACAGTTTTCTCACCTGGCTGGAGGAGTTTAACAATGTCACCCACACCTATGATCGCCTTCAGTGTGAAACCCCTCCAGAAATGTCTGGTTATCCACTCCTAAGCCCGGTGCCTGGACACGGAAGAAACGCCCGTTACAAACTTCTATCGAAGTGTCATGGAGATTCATTAGAGATGACCCCCCAGCCGCCAGATGATGGTGGCTCAGGAATGGGTTTAGAAAAATCTGACCAAAGTCCGTACCACCAGCCAACCCTATCATCCACGGCTGACCCCAACTACAAGATTTCAATGAAACTTCAAACTGTCTCCTTCTACACTGCTTCTCTCATAGTGCAGATCCCACAACCCTACAGTAAGATGTATGTCCTTTCTCACTACAACTTCACTTTTGTCACAGACATTATGCCCCTCAAAAAAAAGAAGGAAATAATCACAGTGGACAAACTGAAACCACACACAAACTACACGTTTTGTGTGGCCTCTATGAGCAAATCTCAGCGCTACAACCACACCTGTCTGTCCTTTACTACAAGAGCTGGACCAGAGGACCAGCGAACCAATCAATCCACAACTACCCACTACATCATGACCATCTTGGGTTGTCTGTTTGGCATGGTCATTGTGCTGGGCTTTGTGTATTACTGTCTTAGGCGGCGACGCATCCAGGAAGAAAAAGAGAAAGCTATAAGTGTGAAGAAAACTATTTTGGAGATGAGGTAATGTAACATTTTTAATGCTAGTTTATTAAAATTATGAAAGACTGCTTTGCAACAATCTTTAGGATTTATCAAAATTAATGATAAAATGAGACATTTGTTTATTTAAATCACTTATCCAATGGGTTCGAATTTCAATCAAACTTTTGTTTTACCACCACATTTTTTTCCTGAAGCTTTAAGCGATGATATTTCTATATTGAATTCTTCAGGTATGGACCAGAGGCGGCTGCAGCTGTGACCAATGACCAAGGTGCCATGCAGCGTCTCCAGGAGCAGGCTCACCACCAGCACCACCATTCAGGAGGAGCAGGAGGCAAGCTGCCCACGTCCACCTCCTCGAGCACAGGCATGCTCCATGGTTCAGCTAATACTAGCTCCTCCCGACTCTCAACATTGCCGCAGGTGGAGAAAATGGCCACTGCCTTCTCTGAGGCAATGGGCGGCAAGAGCAACTACATGGATGTGAGGACGGTGGGGGTGGGAGGGGAAGGCAGAGAGGGAGTGATAGCTGGAGGAGCAGGGGTAGGAGGTGAAGTAGTTGTACGAGGTGGGGTTGAGATCGGAGCAGAGGCTGGGGAGGATTCAGATGATGATGGCCATGGCTCAGCATCAGAGATCTCCACCATCGCCAAGGAGGTGGATAAGGTGAACCAGATCATCAACAACTGCATTGATGCCCTAAAGCTGGATGCGTCTGCTAATGTTGCGCCCACATCTGACAATGCCAACTCTGTGTCCTCCACCCAGCCTCCTGCTTGCATACCGTCCCTTCCTCGCAATCTTCTGCCCCTGTCTCCAGGTCACCCTGGAGATCAGATCCTGGCCTCTTCTCCAAAGATCCATTCAAAATCTCACCCTCAGTCTCACCCCCTGCCTCATGCTCAGCTGCACCAGCAGCCTCATCCACCCTCTATGGCCCCAGTGTCCCTTGTTACGCCCCTGTCTGAGCGACCAGGTATCAGTGGTGGGGGGTTCCTCTCGCCTCCCTACCGTGACCCGCCACCAGCCAACGCAGTTCGGCCCCTTCACAGGCAATTGAGCGCCGACACTGCTGTGAAGAACCGTTGTGTGCCAGCCGCAGGATCTGTCAAGAGCACTAGGGTGTACAGTGTGGATATTCCTGAGCAGCGCAGCGATCCTCCCAAATACCCTGCAGAAAAGAGCAGTCCTGTGGGTTGTGGTGGAGGGGGTGGAAGTGGAGGAGGCGGTGGAGTAGGGGGTTGCAACGGGAATGGAATAGGAAACATAAATGGTGGAGGGGTGAGCGTGAATGGGAGTGGAATAGGCTGTAATAATGGGAGTGGAGGTGGGGCAATGGGTCCCGGACAGCAGCAGCACCATTTGGAAGTTCAGCCAGACTACCATAGCTCTGAGCACCGCCATTCCTTTCCTGCACTCTATTACGAGGGTGGTAATGATTCACCCTCACAGGCCCAAAAGGTCTCATTCCTCAAGCCACTGGGGCGTTCCAAGAGAGATGCCACAGCTACTTACTCCCAGCTCTCACCTTCTCATCACCACAGCTACAACTCTGGCTACTCCTCCAGTCCAGAGTATTCATCCGAGAGCACACTGCGGATCTGGGAGCGATTCCGACCTTACAAGAAAAGCCCCAGAGAGGAAGCATCCTATATAGCGGCAGGCCATGCCCTGCGGAAGAAAGTGCAGTTTGCCAAGGACGAGGACCTTCATGACATTTTGGACTACTGGAAGGGGGTTTCTGCCCAGCAGAAGCTGTGAGCTGACAAAGCAATGGAAAATGACCTAAGGGAGTTTGTGAGGTTGAATGCCAACAGCAGACTATTAAAGGGTATAGAGTTTAATAGATGTAGCACTACAGAAAATGTTTCCTCTGACATGTCCAGTGACATGGGTCATTCTACAGCTTGAGTCAAAGAGGTATTTCCTCAGATTTTATGAATTTATTCATTGTAATTTATTGATATTTTGAGAAATTGATTTCACTATAATACTGAGTAGTAATTAATAGTCAAGTTGTTCACCAGACTGCCTCATACTGGGCACTTTGGTCCTCGCAGACCTTCATAGACACTCCTAAATTGTCTATAATGAGCAAAGCAAAGTTGGTGAGAAATATCTTCTACCTCATTACTGGCACTGTGTAGCTCAGCTATCTCACCAGAAGCAGCCCGATTCAAGACTTAAGCCCATCCGTCTTTTCTCTAATCCCATCAAACCACCATTTACAAAACAATCATTTCATGGTACTGCCAACACCTGCCCGTCTATAGAGGCATGGTTTAGGGAGTTAATGAGGGTGCAGGATGAGGAATTACCTGCATTTGTTTTAGAATAGCCTGATTCTTGCTCTCCGGAGGAGGACGTTAAGTGATACTCACGGAGCTAATTGTTCTTCCTGGCAGTTAGCCAGTGTAAGAGCAGGTCAAGGAGGCTGTGTGTTGAGCATGTTTATCGATTCAAGGCACCTAACTACATATGTTCGGCAGTGTGTGGGCATGTATGTACAGTTTGTGAATGGTGGTGTGATTGATTGCGTAGGTGGAAGAGTAGGGTCAGGGTTGGGGCTGAGGTGTCTATTATTCTCAGTGTCCTCCATGGCAGCACTAAGCCTCACACTAAGTGCTAATGTGGGCCCCACATACCTGTCTATTGTGAAGCAAACCCTTTTAACACCTGCAGGTATTTTTGTCCCCTGGCCCTTTTTTTATTTACAGATGTAGCATATTTCTTTTGATAAGAGGAAGCAGTGTGTTAAGACATTTGCATTTAAATAGTGCAAGTCACGCTGAAATTAATTTAGGGCTGGTTTTGCATGTTGGTGAGACAGGTGTCAGCTGCTATGTTAAAGAACCTGGATATCGCATTCAGGAACAGAGGGAGATTAGGAACAGGTTAGATGTTTGCTTCAAACGCATCTCAGTTTGAAAATGCCAGTGTTAAGGAGACAAGATAGAGTTACGTGTATTTTCGACTCTGCGTAGGTCAGCTCCACCTGAGGCTGCCTGAGGCTAGGAACTCAGAATTTGTCACATGGCACAACAGTTAGATACAGTGGTGGTACATCCATATTAGTAATCTAGGGAACTGCGTACAGCAATGGCAGCAAAATATGGGTCCAACTATTACAAAACTAAATGACTGGCTGAAAAATGCAGGCAACAGCTGCAGCCACCAGATCTTAAGGCTAAAAAAAAAAGTGTTGCTTTGTCCAGTCCATTTGTGTTGCATACTGAAGCTAAGGGTAGCACTTTGCACCGGTAATGGACACACATGGCTTTCGTTCAAGCACAGCAAAAAACCCTGCACTTCAAAGTGCGATGCCTAAAGCAATGACCTAGTATAAACAAAACAAAATGTCCTCATAGGTAGGTTGGTGGATGAGACAACAAGACACATGGATTTTGCACAGGAGATTGTGATTCTACCCCAGTGCGAGGCGCTGTGTGCTTTAGTGAAGATGGTTGTTATGTTTTGTTAGGAAATATGTCTGTAACTTTTTCACAGATACACAATGTAGAAATTTGATGTCTTAACTGAACGTTGCCCTGAAGCTTCCGAGCCTAATCCAGTTGTTTTTGTGTGTAAAGTCAGCTAAACCGCGATGTTGCCACACCTTAGAGAGCATGCCATGCTGACAGGTCCGACAAGCAGGAGCATTTGTTCCTATGGCATCAAATAGTGGTGCCAGAGGGCATGAAAAGAGTTGATATTTGTCGCCTTGGGAAACGTCATTATGTGATGCTGTGAGATGAGAAAATTGGTGGAACGTTATTTCATCAAAGAGTTACGTGCAGCGCTCCGATCACATAGCCTCCCTCTCTTCACACACTGACTCACCTGTCGCTGGGAACAAACACTGTCCGTCACAGAAATCCAAATGTTTTCAATGAGTCGTTTGCAAACTTGTAATCATGTGGTAAAAGGAAATAGTTGCATGTCCCTATTTCGTGCATGCATTGGCATAAGTTAATGATAAACTAGCTGCACTGACATGAATCTGCTGCAAACATTTTGAACCGCCGTTGTAAAACTTACTTTGGGAAAAGGCTGCACATTGCATCAGGCATACTTTAATATTGTGACCACTGATTACATGCTGTGTATGTGTATGGCATATTAACCTAATGTGTGTTAGTGGTGTTATAGCACACGGCAAATCCACCGTTTTTCACCTAGAGCCCCTATTAGAGCATGCACCAGCCCTGGTGAGATAAAATGGGAGGTTAGTGGTGTGATGGGCGGACGGATATACTCTGGATGACTCTCCACTCAGTATACTATGTATGACCTTGCTTTGCTCTGGGTAGAAGGATGCTATGGACAAAAGTGCCCCTTAGGAGGTATGATTTCACAAGTTTCCCTATATGTTAGTTATGTTTTGCTCTTGTTTTCCAGCCAACGTGGTTAACAGAGAATAACACGTATTCAAGATTGCGGGGGAAATTTATGCGTCACACAATGAAATCCATTGAAACAATCAGGAGCAAGGTTTGGTGCACAGACTTTGATATGTGAAATCCATACAGCAATATACTGCACAAGTGGCCAGAGTGAAAAGACACATTTCAATCTGCCATCTTATTTAGCTTCTGCCCACTCTTTCCGTCCTCACCACTGCAATCCCGACCCCTTTTTGTCTACTTCGATAAATCTCCTTTGAAAATGTATAAATTCTATTTTGAAATCTCTAATTAATTCATTCCCCACAGTGCTTTCTCCCCCTGCCCACCACCACAGCCTAATAGGGTCGTACCATCATCTGAGGTCAGAATACCGTGCTGATATTATTAAGTCTGGCAGACTGGTAGCCTGATTGAAATTAATGATGGCTGCCTATCTTGTTCTCTGTGCTTGCATTCATCATCAGATGTTTAACCACGTTGAACATCTCTCTGTTTCCTCTAATTTTTGCAGACAGGAATGTGTAACAAACTAAAGTCAGATTTATGCTCCATCATGACTGTGCAGGTTCTGATCAGGTCAAGGTGAGCTAGTCTGGGATTTAACCTCGTGGGCTTTGTGCTTTTGAGTCTGATCGGTCAGGACCAGTCTGTCGAGCCTCAAAGTTATATATTTCCGTTTGATTTTCCCTGAGTTAAGCCTGAGATCATTATGATTACATCCACTGTTCAAAGGTGTGAAATAAAAAGAGATAATAGAGAGTGGCACTTACTCTGTGGCCTATAACGATCTGTCGGTGGAAGGAGCATTCTTTAAAATGTCAGGTACTCGGAGTTAAGTTTGTTGTAAAGTGAACAAATGCGTTCATGGGAATAAGTCTATATTACACCTTTTAGATTAATGGTACTCATGAAAAGGTAATATCATTGCACTTCAATCCTGTGCAGGACAAACTGAACTCTCTGGAGGAAGTAATTTGTCATTTTAAAACCCTTAAATGAATTAAAAACAACTTGAACACCTAGCTACCCTCATGAATATGTTTTACCAGGCTGAACTGAGCGTCTATCTCTGTTCTCCAAGTGTTTTTAATATTGATATTCCCTTGGGTTTCATATTAAGTAATGGCTTTTCCTTCTGACCTCTTTGTGTTATATGTGGCAGCTAGTTGCCCACCAGCATTCAAAGTGTGATATCAAAGGAGCGTCATTACTTTACTCTCGGATCAATAGAACCTAATTTGGGTGGGTGGGATCCAAAAGAAAAAAGAAAAAAATAAATGAATAAATACATGGTTTTCTATTTTGGCCTTTTCTTCAAATTCCACTGGCAGCTCCGCTCTGTGTTAGGGCCAAGGAATCACAAATCAATTAGTTTTAGATTACTACCACAGGCTACGCAGGGGTGGAAGCCATTTAAAAATAATGACTTCATTTGAAAGAACAGAGAATCGAGCTGAGGTTACCTGTATATACGCTCAAGGTCCTTTCTCTACATTTAACGAATAAGATTAGCTCAGCTCATTCATAAGCACAGTGTGTCCAATATTCCCATTGGTTTTATTTAAATCTATGATCAATGTGTTTGAAAACAGCCCTTATTCCTATTTGGCCTGCAGGTGTATTAAGACACTGAATGAACATAATTCTTTTTACTTACAACATGCAGACCCTCCATGGTGGCCAAGCCTTGCTCCTCTTTATCCTTATATAGTCTGTAATCATATACAGCACATATTTTGAAATGACTGCAAGGTTTTCTATTCCCTTCCTTCTCTAAATCCTGTTGTCTGACTCCGGTCCTCAGGGGCCAGAACAATGATCAGTGGGGATTTCCTGTGTGTCTTCTCTCCAATCTGGCCAGTTATTAGCAATGATTATTCAACATGAAGGATTTTTTTTTTTTATTTCTGTCTTTCAGGAGAACAGAGTAGGTGGGAACAGTTGAGACAAATAACGTGTAGCGTGCTGTCTGGGGATGTGGTGTCTGCTTTGAACTAAAACAAACCATTTACTGGGCCTCCTGTTTCCCCGAGTTAGG
Source organism: Channa argus (assembly GCF_033026475.1). NCBI lineage: Eukaryota > Metazoa > Chordata > Actinopteri > Anabantiformes > Channidae > Channa > Channa argus. The sequence goes on from NC_090199.1 coordinate 5,483,388, forward strand.
GTCACACTGAGTCGAAGGGCGTACTCTCACTAGGCAGTCTGTACTGTGCTCGAGCATATTTGACCCCCGAAGTCCAGTTCTTTCGATTGCTGTGATCACTCCGCTCTGTGCTCGGGCATGGCTCAGCATACCGTGCTCTGACCTGTTTCAAGATGAGACACAAGGCAACCATGCCTTATTTGGCTATGGCCAAGAAGAGCCAAGACATCTGAGGTAATGTCCAAATTATGGTCTTGGATATAAAACTACTTTTAGTAGCCCAACACTGGTGAGCTAAGTAATATTTCCAAAACCTGGACGGATAGTTTCCATATGCCTTGAACAAATACAGGGGCATTTTCTGCTGGCTGCCTCGGGGACTCATTGCTATACAAGTTAGGTTTCTCATTTCAGTTTTTGGAGTTCGGGCTTATTGAAAAACACAAATCAATAGTCATGGAAAATCATGGAACAACACTTTTGATTGCCTCCCTTTGGAGTTCTAGTTGCTCTATAATGTAAACTTCAGGCAGAGAACCTGTAGACTTGCAATGGTTCCCAGGGAATGACAGAGAGATCGGTCTGTTTAATTAAACCTTTGAATCCATACGAGGTCTGCAGTGGAAACATGGGCTTTGTTTTAATGATGTAATCATTAAAACATTGCATGGTTAGAGCCTGGCTTCGCACTTGCAGGAGCAAACTCAGAAGTGTTCTTCTTATCTCATTTCCCCCCTATCCTCCTTTATTATTAACACGTCCAAGGACCTTAAGTACCAATGCTGTGATTTTTGTCACTTCTCCTGGAGTTGAGAAAACGTGCATCTTGGGACAGGAGTTATGTGATAAAAGAAATTCAGCAAATGTTCCTCCTAGAATTTAATATCCAACTTTACTCTGGTGCATTTATCTCCACTTACAAAATGGTGCATTGAGCTTAACAGACTATATTTATGTTGTAAACATGTAAAATATAATATTTTACATCACACACATTTGAAAAGCTGTAGTTTTGTGCAATTTGAAGATTAGTATTTTTGTGCTACAATGAGACAGCCCTGCTTTCCACTATGGGCTGGCCAGGACTTCATTCATGGTTCATTAGATCCCTCATTCAGAACTTTCTCTCACACCGTGCTGTTATTGAGGCAATAATACTAATTCTGTCATTTCATTTTACACCTTGAATGCATTAAAAAGGTTCAAAGTTCAATTGTTGGATATGTAATTGAGATACAGTGCAAGGATTTTCGTGTCACAGGCAGAGACAAATGCCCAGGAGGCTTATTTCCATTGTCTCAAAGGTAGATCATCTCTCTTTTGGTCTGGCAGACTCTCATATCTACATTTTAATCACTCGGATCCTTTGGTTTCCACAGTTTGCTGGAGGTAATATGCTGATGAGACAACCGTGCTTGAAGGGCTCAGTTCAGACCACAAGCATAATCCCCTTCAAGAAGCACACATTTTGTCCAAGTTCCATTCAGTTAAAACCCAGTGAAAAGGCAACGTAATTATGTTCAGAGTGGTCTGTCTTAGTGTTACTGTCTCAGTTGAGTTCTCCTAATCTGTGACGTGTGGTTTGTCAAACTAAAGCCCAACTGCCTGTCAACTACCTGTCAAACCTTTTACTTAGGTAGTTGTGGACAAAAGCGAGTCTAATTTCCCACAGTGAAATTTAGTGGAGGGTTAGGCCAGATGTTGACCAGGTGGAGAATATGTTGGTCAAGATTTGTGACTTATAAAATGTTAAATTTTTTTACATTTGTATTTTCTATCTCTGCAGTGCAATCGGGGCTCATGTATCTCATATTTATTGATGTATGTGTTTTCCTGCAGGCTTCACACCAGGTCTAGACCACTATTTTCTTTGTTTTCTAACTTTTAACTTTAGAGTTTGCAGAACATTGTCAAATGTATTTGCTCTTTGGGTCCATGTTAATTTAGATTCCATCTGTTCTGATATTAAATTGCTCTTTGGCTCTGCCTAAATTAAATGCCTTTAGGACACATGTCCCCGAGTTACTGGCTGCATGAAAGCTACATTCAAAGTGAATTCAATCCTTTTTTACCTTTTTTTTTTTTTTTTTGCTCCTGTCTAGTTTAAATGGCCCTAAAGAGGAAGCAGAACTGTGACCTTTAATTGCAAACAGTGCCGTCTGCTGTTGAGACTGAGTTTGTTGATTCATTTGCGGATTGACCTGATCCGTTGATCACTTGACTTATTGTCAACCAAGTGAGAGAGACTGACCAACACACAACAAAAGTGGAGGAGTATCTACCGGTGGCCAACTGTGACAAATACACACACACACACACACACACACACACATACACAAATGTAGAGAATCAATGAATATACTGTATGTGTTTGAATAGATTAGAATAACACTATATGGACATGAAATGTGAGAACACACACAATACATATAACTTCCCATGCATAACTGAGTATATTCATGACAAACACACATTTGTACACGCACTTTCTACACACACACACACACACACATGCACACTAACAAAACTTACACCTGCCTACAAAAAATATGGACTTAATATTTCTATTTCTACGTTTACAGACACAAATGTTCTTAAAGTGCCCAAATGGCGAGTTTAATTTGCAGGTGGGGTGGAACCAAACATCTGTAGAAATGAACTGAAGAGCCTATGTGTCTTTTTTTTTTATTCACTTTGTTTTATTTATTGTGTATTTACTTTTCTGTATAATTTCTGTATCCCTTCCTTCTCTCAACTGTTTTGTCACAGTGCTTATAATCTGTTCAAAACTGTTATCTTTGTGTATGTTAGAATGAAATAGCTTCCTGTGAATGTCATATTTTTGGAGCTTTCATGGGTCCTTCTGATCTGTCTGACTTTAAATTGACAACTTGGAATAGTCACATAAGGTCAGTCCCACGCTTACTTTCACTCAATGGCATAAAAAAGATAACGAGCACAATTTTTAATCCATGTTTGTGTGTAAATATTAGGATTAAATTGAGTTTTTGGACACAAAAATCTATCTAGGTTTTTTTAGACTCTAGATTTTATTTTCCTTTTCCCCGTTAGGGTTATGGCTACAGGAAAATATCTACACACACCTCGAGAGCTGGGTTGAAGAGATGATAGTATGCCTGTCACACTGAAGCTGTTGTCAGCACTGGCCTTTTCAAGGACCTTGTTTCTCAGTCCTTCTTAGAGGAGAAACAGAGGAGAAAAAAACAGCATGAGAGTCTGAGTGTGTCCTTTTGGGAGATTGAACTGGCTCCTCTGCGGAAAATTAGTGTTATCTGCGACAGTGTGAGTGTGACCGTATATGTGTCTACGCACATTTTTATCTGCTTTCAAATAACCTGTCGTGCCTGTCAGTGCAGCTCTGCATGAGTGCGTCCTCAACATTACACTGGGTAGCATTCGTAATGTATGGATGTGTGCGAGCGTGTGTTTGCGAACATGCGTTTGAAGGATTTTGTGGTGAAGGTCCGCTCTGTGGAAGGAGTGACGGCTGAGGCTGGATATCTGAAGAATTTTTAATTAATGTGCCATTCAGTCTGCGGGCCTTCCAATAAGGCTGTGCTCATTCACTCACTTGTCACTCACACACACACACACACACTGGCACACAAACTCTTGTGCTCTATAAAATAAGCATAAATAATAATTGCATGCTGCCCATCATTTAAACGCTTTCATTCACAAGTATCTATTTGCAATGCAAACATGTAATTGTCATGTTTTGTAGATAATAATAATACGGACACTGTGCTGCAGTGTTCATGCATGGTCCACACAAAATGACACACAACTATTAATCCCCTGCACATCAATAATATTTCTTCAATCTTAAATGTTTTTTTTTCTTTTTTTCTGGCCCATAAGTGTCTGACCAACACCAGCTCAGCAGGTTAGCTTGCACTACGGTGTAATGGGCTGGTGGCCCCGAGCTCCTGTCCTGCAGCGGGGTCCAGAGGCAAAATACATGTTGTTTGATCTGACACGGAGCTGTGTAGAGCAAATAGGAGGTGTTGAGATTTGGCCTTTACTCTTTTGTGATGCAGGGACTTCATCACGGGTCTTTGCTGCCTTTGGGTTTAGTGAGTCAGAAGAAAAATGAAAAGACAAACAGTCATGAAAAAGTAACAAAAATTTACTGTGAGACAAAAAATGAAAACGGTTTAGAGAAGCTTATCCAGCGTGACATAAGTCCACAAAGTAAACTGTGCACCTTAGTGTATGTGCTCCTGGATGCTCCATAGGTCATCGTAATCCCTTTGTGCAACTGATCTTGAGACCCAACACTGTGACAGATACTGGCTGGCTGGACACTGACGGTCAAAGATATCCTTGAGCCAAATACTGATGCTCAAAGCGTCTCTGATGCGGGTACATTGGTCAGACTATGCTCCCTGCTGCCACATGTGAATTCACTATGAAAAAAAAAAAAACATGCACTTAAAAAAAAAAGAGGTGTTTAAACAAAGTTATTTTAACAAAACCCTGGAGAGTAAAAAAAAATGTATATGGATTTAGAAATTTTTAAAAAATGGTGTTTTGGTGCTGCCGGCATATGGGTGCTTTGTCAACCTCCTGTGGGTGATTTCAGAGGGAAGGCAGAGGCAAACTTCACTATTAGGCAAAGTAGGCAATTGCCTGGGGGGGTCATAAACAGATGTTTTGATATAATACCAAACAAAATGCACTTAAAGCACCTTGTGTATCACCCAGCCCAACACCACACACTTTAAGCTACCTGAGATAAGTGAGCATCTCCTGTTGCACAGCGAGAACCAATAGTGTTCCTTAAACTATAACAGCTCCACTTTATCTTCTTTTTCCAACACTATTCCTTGTGCTCAATAGAACAATACGCGTTGAAAAGTGTCCCAAAATAAGGCGAAATGAAGGTGGTTTGTTCCCCAAACTGCCGGTGTTAGTGACAAATAGATTACACAAGTTTCTGTCACAATAAAAGCCACACAGCATTTGAAAATAGTCTATTGGTCTAAAGGAGCTTCAACAGGAAATGTTCCGTTAACATTGCAGTTTAACAGGCATTTTATTACTAGCATGTTAAAGATTTACCTAAATAGTACAAACAGAAAGTTAAACTGAAGTGAATCAGCAGCTACTGTGCCCCAGGTGAAAAGAGTGCAGCAAGGAGTTGAGAATGAACTACCTGACCTATAAGCTAGTTTTAGCTCCGTGCACACCAACTTTTCTAATTCAGTGAGACATAAAATCCTGGGCACTTAAACTGTGAGGCGCAGCATAACAGGAACATGATCTGCATTTTATAAGAAATACAAAAGGAAGAAAAAACACATGGTTTAAGGTAAGATATCACTGTCAGAGTGTGCAAACATGTTGAAACATTTGTCTTATCAAAGATTAATAAATATCAGGTATTCAAAGTCTCAGACTAAGGGGACAGCTTAGGTTGCACACTGACGCTGTAAAACAAGAGAAAATACACAGACCCTAGCAGCAGCCTTCCTGATATCAATACCAGTTATAATAATAACGATATCAGTTAGAAGATCGGTGAGTGTGGAGCAGGTGTGGGCCCCACATTGGGTTTGTCTGGGGCCCCAAAATCTCTAACTCTGTCCCTGAGGGTACAAACATGCAATTAGTTGTAGGTACAATTGATAAGATTGACACAGGTGTTTTAGCCAATTACAGACCAATATCTAATCTCCCCTTTACTTCTAAAACAATTTTGTGACCACCCGTACAGGAAGAATTTGTATGAAGACTTTCAGTCAGGATTTAGAGTTCATCATAGTACAGAAACAGCATTGGTAAAAGTCACCAACGATGACCTCATCGTTGACCTCATGGCCTCAGATAAAGGACTAGTCTCTATACTTGTTCTGTTAGATCTTAGTGCTGCATTCGACACCATTGATCACAACATTTTATTACAGAGATTGGAACATGAAATTGGGATTAAAGGAACTGCACTAGGTTGGTTTAAATCTGATCTGTCTGATAGATTTCAATTTGTTCATGTTAATGATGAATCCTGCATGCACACAAAGGTTAGCTATGGAGTTCCACAAGGCTCTGTGTTAGGACCAATACTTTTTACTTTATATATGCTTTCACGATGCCCCAGTAACTCCCTAAAAAGCCTGTAACTAATCCAAAATGCTGCACCAAGAGTGCAACTAGCAAGAGAGATCATATTTCACCTTCACTAGCTTCTCTCCATTGGCTTCCCATTAAATCTAGAATAGAATTTAAAACCCTGCTTCTTACATATAAAGCTCTGAATGGTCAGGCTCCATAATATATATAGAAGACCTCATAGTACCATATCATCCCTGTAGACCACTTTGATCTCAGAATGCAGGTCTACTTTTGGTTCCCAGAATTTCCAACGGTAGAATGGGAGGCAGAGCCTTTAGCTATCAAGCGCCTCTCCTGTGGAACCAGCTCCCAGTTCAGATTCAGGAAGGAGACACCCTCTCTACTTTTAAGTCCAGGCTTAAAACCTTTTTCTTTGACAAAGCTAGTTAGTTATAGTTATGCTGCTATTATGCTGCTATAGGATTAGCCTGCCCCCCCCCCCGATGCACTGAGCTCCTTTCCTCCTCTTGACCCTCTCTCATCTCCTCTCACCCCACATTTGTCACCATTGTATGACATTAACTCTGTGTGTTTTCTCCCGTAGTTGTCTTTCTCCTTCTCTGTCCCCCCCTCTCTGTCCGTTTCTGCAGGTGTCCCCCAGCTTTGAAGCTGTGTGTCTTCCAGCGTGCAGCTACTGGTCCTACCAACCTGCCGGATGTTTTGTTGATGCTTTTCTTCCGTTAAAGGGAGTTTTTCCTCTCCACTGTTGCCTAGGGCTTGTTCAAGGGGGAATTGTTGGGTTCTCTTTATACATCTTTATAGTCTTGACTTTATTCCGTTAAGTGCCTTGAGATAACTTCGTTGTGAATTGGCGCTATATAAATAAAGTTGAATTGAAGAGTTTCCAATTATCAATTATCAATTTCTGTCCACATACATGAAACAACGTCAGAAATATCCAGATTCATAGTTGTGTAAGTCCAGAAATGAAAGTTTATGGTAAAACATTCAGTACCTGTGTTTGCTTTGAACATGTCATAGCTCAGGTGTCAGAGGTGCATCCAAAAAGCAATGATTCACAAACATCTCCCTGTTAGTTACAGGTGCATGTTGAAAAACACTATCCAAAAGACGGTATTATCTAGTTTGTGAGACAACACCAGTGCCCTTCAGTACCAGCTGAATGAAGTGTACGGTATTAAAATATTAGCAAAAGTGGAGAACAGCAGCAGTATGACACTGCTTGTTCCATAAGCATCACTTAACTAACAACTCCTTTGGCAGTTACTAACTCCAGAACATGATCTGAGGGAAATGCTTTTGTTGGCTCCCAGGGGCAAACAAGTAGTGCACATCCCACACACACAGAGAGAGAGAGAGAGAGAGAGAGATGTGGAAGGTAGCAGTACAACAATCTTTCGTCTGGGCCTAGAAAGCTTGGGAGATGTTGTTAAGTGGGATGCTGCTGTGACTGTCCTGTCCAGTGTGTTCTGTGTCTTTCTGGGGTTGTATTATATAAATTTACCTTTTGGAAAACCAGGTCTGGTGTTTTAATAGATATTTTGTTTCTCTATTCTCTCTTTCCCTCTTTCACTTGGCAATTTCCTGCACTTGTAGCCACCATATGTGTAGGTGGAAGCAGCAATTATTATAGATGGGAGGGAAAAAATACATGGTGGGCCATCAGGAAATTGATTCAGAATATAATGTAATCTGTGACCTCTCTTTTCTGAAATAGTTTTGCCCATTAGGTTTTGTGGAATTCCCACAGGAAACTTGTTGTGTACTGTCATGGGAGAAATGATAAGGCGCTGGCACTTAAATAACAGTCACTGACCCTAAATGAATTAAAATCCACCATTTTTGCAGAAATCTGTTAAATGTTCTTTGTTTTCCTTGGTGCCAAACTCCATTCAGGCTGAACATATTGGAGCATCTTCATCCCTCCCAGCGCTGTGGTTGAGTGGTTCAACCATCCAATGGTCCCCAGTTGCTGAGCAATCGATTACAGGCAGCAGCAGACGTTGCCGGGGGGTACGAGTGGAATAGTCAAGGTTGCTAGGTAGCAGATAAGAACACAGGCTTCCATTAATTGCCTTCTGCTACTATGGCACAGAAAGTACAGGATGGTGGATATTGCTGTGGGATGCAGGCAAGCACACATCCAAAAAACACACACGGTATGTGTATTCCTACAGGTGCACACATGTCTGATAATTTCATGACACGAGAGGACTGAGTGGAGTGGAGACAGAGAGTAAGACGGGGGGGCAATGTTAGGAAGAGGTTGCATACAGCCCCAGCGACAAGCCAAGAAAGGTTCAACAACGTCATTTATTATCTGAAAGTGTAAAGTTGCATTTGCTTCTGCATGTCTGGTGTTGACCTGTGTAGACAGCCATGAAAGTGTTGGATCAGTAGCCTCAAAGAGGTAAACATCAAACATTTTGTGCCTGAGGGGGGAATTCGGCTTCACTAAAATCTGTCTCACGAGATGAAATGTGGGCATCATTACTTTTGCACTTAAAGTTTAATTTGGACAGTTTATTTGAAAATTGCAGCTTCCAGGCAGTGATGTCGTCTCCATTAGCTGCGGTCAGAGACATGATCTGCATGCTCCTCTGACAACCAAGCTACGATTACTTTGACTCAATAAGAAAAGTCTTTGTGTTCATGTGCTGGGCTGACTTTCATCAAGGCTGCACTGTGAAAAATGTAATATCATTGCTGCTTTGTTGCTCTTGTACTCGGCTGTGATTTATAAACTACCTCATTAAGCACGCAACGGAATGCATCTGTTGTCTCCTAAACCCGTATTATGTGTAAAGTGGCCTGATTAAAAAGACAACTGTCTTTTTTTTTACTGCCCTATAACGCATAAACCTGCCTGATTAAACACAGAGCAATTCTCTGGTAATTCTCTCATGTAAAACCTCCTTATTAAAAGTTCAACACAACACTAGACAACTAAGCTTCTCTCAAGTTCTGACTTGTTAAAAATGAATCATCGGTTCGTGACCCTCACATTACTCATTGAAGATTTGGTTGTCTCGCACAGCCGGTGTTACTTTGTGGCCAGATAAAAGCTCAATAAAACCTTTTTGCTTGAGCTCAGAGGGAGGACGCTAAGCCTCGAAGACTGGCGTTTTTGGCTTACAGAAAGGTAGTCTTAAGCATGTTGTACACCAATAAACACCAGCATCGCTTTAAGTACTGTTAGGCCTGTCAGGTCTCTCTTGCTCCAATTTCCTCAACTCAAGACTTTTTGCTTTAATTGCACAAATCTCACCTCAGATTACTGTTTGCCGGGTGTCACATATAATGCACAGGCCTCCCCAGAGGTATAAGAACAGCAAGGCTGGTTTGCCATAATCGCATTGAGCCAGTAGTTTCTTCTTAGGTTGTGCTTGGATGCTTCAGTTGTTGTTGGTGTTGGAGGGGCTCTTCCTTCACGTTCTTCTACAGCAGGTGGAATTAACATCAGGTTGGGTTTAGGTCAGGATTTGACCAGTTGCTCCACTTTTCCACTCTGAGTTGTCAGTGTGTTTCGGATTGTCTTGTTGGATGATAAAGCTCCCTCTAATTAGTTTGGATGCATCTATCTGTAAATTATCAGACAAAATGTTTCTGTGCATGTTTGAATTCAATCTTCTGCTTATATCATTACTTCCATCATGCTTTACAGATAAGTTTGTATGATTTAGATCAGGACCAGATTTTTCTTCCTCTACACTTTCTTCCTGTACACTTTTCGCCTCTCCATCACTTAATCCTGGTCTCCTTCACCTGGTCACTTTTATCAGGGGTAGTCATGTGGGGTTTCAGTGTTAACTGAATGAACATTACATCTCACAGAAGATGCCTGGGTAACAAGAGAGACGTTTCATATGCCTAAAATGTGTGGACTCTTATGCAAAAGGTGCCATGTTCTATGTGGTTTCACATACCTAGGCATAACTAAGAAGTTTAAACTTCTCAGCTTTCATCTCATGTTTTGGCCTTAAATGTAAAAGTCCTCAGTGTACACAAAAACAGCAGTAGGAAATTGTCCTTGCAGTTCCAATACTTTTGGAGGGGACTGCACTTGAGGAATGAGAATGAATGTGAACTCTGGAGTAACAGAAGCAGGGATGTCTAGGGGTTTGAAGAAGGAAACTAAAACACAGATGCTAGAGATACTGTGGGATAGGCTGAGATGAAGAGAAAAGGGGATGAAGAGGCTTTAGACTGAAGCCAAGATAGAAAAAGATGGTCTGGAGCACAAATCCTTAGGTGATGGGAGGTGAGCAGGAAAGAAAAGAAAAGATAAGAGCAGAGTAAAGCAGGCGGGGAAAGCATGGTGGAGGAATTCTATATAAGAGCCAAAAAGCAATGATGCTTTGTTTTCGGGATCAGAAGAAAGTTAAGTTCCTAAGTTGTTAAGTTGCTGCACTTTTTTCTGGCGTATCATATTGATGCCACAGGTACCGTTTGGCATTGCTATTGGCACCAACATGTGGCGCTGTGGAACACACAAAACAACTGTGTTAAGATTAGGGAAAACATTTCAGGTTAAGGTTACGCTAGATGCTAAATTCCGTTAAAACACAATGCTGCAAACGGTGATACGATTTGTTACAATCATCATGTCAGCGCAAAGCTTCGAACTCCTACGCTTGTCCCATGTGGAAAAATCCTGTGTCTTGTTTGTTACTTTATATACTACGTCAATTCGTTAGGTGTCAAATATGGAAGCATCTGGAACACAAACGGGTACCCTGAGCTCCAGCATGTAATGCAAAGCAACTGGACAAAGCAACGTTTTTTGACGCTTCGAAAATAAGAACTGGCTTAAGAATGTCATCCAGAGAATGAGATACACCAGTGTGTACAACTATTTCTAAAATCGTAGTTGGAGAAGGTCGGAGAAGCTAAAGAAAATTTAATAGCGGGAAAAGGAAAAACAGCTTCATGGCTGCAAGCTTGGAAATTGTTCTAAGACAAGAGTGAGAGTGGGGAGGGCACTGGGCAAAGGAAATCAGAAAGAAATGAGTGGGGCATAACACAAAAGGACATGACTTGACGGATATCCTGTTGGACATCTGTTTTAGAGATTACTGACAAGAACAGAGGTGTGAGAAAAGCGGCATCAAGCCCTACAACCCTCTTTTCATCATTTCTGACCAGGTACAGAGCTGAGTAGAGAAAGGTACAATATGCAAAAGGCGGGTGCCACAAAAGGACTGCATTATAAAGGAGAGAGGACATAGTGGACTGTGTTGGTTCCTCAGTTGGCCTGGGGAGCCTTGTGGGCCGTGTGTTACTAACAGGTCGATTGGCAGATCGTTTCCCCTGCTACCCCTCATCATTGCTGTCATTCGCCTTTGGAAGCTATCTACACCTACTGTAGAAAGTTGGCAATGTTCAAGTAGCTGTGACATTTTCATATAAATCAATGCTCGTTTTGCTGCTCTCCCTCTACACAAAAGGTTATGAAGCCAGTTGTTATAAATTTCTCTGCCTTTCAAGATACTAAGACTGTGAGATGAGTGTATAAAGATCAACCTTGAAAATATCTTCCAGAGCCAAAAGTGCACATACAAGTCATTTGATTGCTCAAGTGCAATAGTCTGACAGCTGTGGGTGGTTGACATGTATAACCTTACTACACTGTATCTTTAAGTGAAAAGAAGTTGAGAGACAATAGTGAGGCTTGATCCTGAGTGACCTTATCAAGCAGATATTGAGACTGGGTTGAATACAGACACATACTTCTAAAACTGACGAGAGACCCTTTAATGGTTTGATAATGTTAACATTAAAGAAATCCCTCACTTTCACAGATGAGTCCTTTCTAATTGAGTTCTTCATCACAGTAGGAGAGGGGACCGTGTCAAAGATGGGGAGGGACAGTAGAAGAGGCATTCAGGGATTTCAAAAAGGAAGCGCTTTTTAACGTATTGGAGGGAGCTTGTCGTGCTGCAGGCAAAACTGTACACTTTGCATGAGGAGAGATGGTGGGTGCAGGCAGAGAAAGAGAGAGAGAGAGATGAACAGTAAGGAAGAGGACGGGACAGTTATGTGGAGACAGATAAGATTTTCCAAAAACGGGCTAACTCTTTAAGATTTTTTTACTTTCCCACTCTTTTTAAACGCCAGTCCCATCTCTGCCTGTTTAGCATCTTTGAAGGGACGTTCGTACGGATGTTCATGTGTTCAGAAACCTGTACGTGTGCATCCGTAGTAACAACGGGAACACAGTGCCTGTTCTGTCTTATATAACCATAAAAAAAAAAACATTTCCATGTGCAAATTTATGAATATAAATAATGTAGTGCCACATACATTGCTATCACAGAGTGAGGTATTGTATGGGTGTGTGTGTGTGTTTGTGTGTGTGCACAAGCATTCCAAGCTTCCTCTTTATCCACAAGGATGTGGGTGTTTAACTTGATCAATGATCCTCCCCTCCATCCTGACACGGGGCTTGTTGTGAAGGCTACTTACACAGATTGGACTAAATGAACAGAGAGAGGGAGAGAGAGGATGGGATGGGAGGAGGGAGGGGGGAGGGGGGAGCATGTGCTGATAAAACCAAAGGACAGTGTGCAGTGGAGCGTGGGCTGATCCATTAACGGATGTTCTTAAGGGGAGGGATAGTTAGCTGAGTGATACCTGTAAAACACAATGCACACACACACACACACACACACACACACACACACCTCTGTCCACTAGAGACAGAAAAAAATATACACAGATCTATTGAAGCGTAATAATAAAACTACAAGAACAAAACTAGTGATTTGTCAGCTCCTCAATGCCAAACTCACTTATTTTACCTGACCTGGAATCAGTATGTTCAGTAAACAAGACAAAAATGGAATGTGACTAAAAATGTCTGTTGTAATCCAAACAGTAACAGTGTGGCGATGTGGTGTGTACTTTACCTAAAAAACTACTAATGGTTACACTGCATACTTGTACTCAATCATATTTCTAATTCGTGTTTTCCTTTTTTTTTTTTTTTTTTTTTTTAATTTTGACCTTTGTGGGAATGTGATTTTGATTGTGTGTCAAGCTGCAGTACACACTTGCCTCTCAGGAATAAATAAGAGGATTTTAGGAAATGGAACTAAATCCTGAGGCACGAAATATTGTGATGACATTTAATTAGAAAGGATATTATTATGAGATGGAATGTGAATGATGGTCCACAGTGTCTAAGCGGACCTGATGTCCAAAAGGTTGCAGGGGACTCTAATAACTTCAATGTCACGTGTCACTGAAGATGTTAACACTGTTTTTTTTTTTTTTTTTTTTTTTTATTTAACCCAGTGTCACAAATGATTTGCCATGGGGGGCTTTACTGTCTGGGGCAGCGCAGTATTAAAGGGGTTATCGCAGCCATGTCACAGCTTCAAATCAAGTGAGTTCTGCTTGTTCTCGCGTGGGTTCTTTCGTGCACAGTCTCTCTCCATTTGTGCTTGACTGGCAACCTGTCCATGGCGTATCCACAGCTGGGATCTGCCCCAGTGCCCCCATGTGACCTTTAACAGGACAAGATGTATGGATGATGGCTTTATTATCTAACATACCAACATCTGTGTGAAACTGACATCTGTGTAGAACTGACATTAAAACACGAAGTCGAAAAAAAGGAATTTTAGTTTTAATTAGGCTTTTGTCTATAATTACATTGTAGAAAAAAAAATCTTGGATATGAAAAATTGTACGACACTGCCAGGGTGAAATTTAAATATAGAAAAAAACAAAGTCAAAACATATCATACCTCGGGAAACAAAGTAAATTAAAGTATATAATATCTATGTCCACTATATAACAAGCATGGTATTGTAAATGCAAAGTAAAGCAGTTCTGCCATCTCAGCCACCATTAACATTGTCGTCACCCACAGATGTTACTTAAACGTGTCACCAAAATGTGATCTCTCAGCTTTCCACAGCGATCGCACCAAAAATGACATGTCACTGTTGGCGCCCGCCTCTGGAAACCTGTGAAATTAAATTTTAGCGATGTGACAGCATGACAAACAGCCGCGGGTGACTGAACTGTATTAGGAAACATATGGTTTTCCTGCGTGTAACAGACATGAAATCTTCAGAGGGGGTAGAAAATTGGCAGGGACGAGGGGATGTGACACCTTTGTGTTACTGGAATAATCATATGTTTAGACACAACAAAAAAAAATCATGTAATTTATTCTTTAACAGTCATCATCCATATTCTTAGATCACATTGTTTTCCTGAAACATAAAGGAAAATGTGTGTGATGAGGAGGCTGCAGGACAGTAGTTGTTTGCCCAAGCTTGGTACCTGTGGCTCATCATCCAAAACGGGTGATGAGTGGCTCCGTTGGTAAAGGGTTGGCCAACTGACCATAGGGTGGCCGCGCTCTCCCCTGACCGTATGTCGAAGTGTGCCTGGGCAAGACACTGAAACCCCAACCCGCCATCCCAATCCCTACCCCCAGCCACGTAGAAATTGGGAAGAGTTGTGTCAGGGAGGGGCTCTGACGAAAAATGTACCAAATCAACATGCGGACCAATGATCTGTTTCGGCAACTCTGAACTTACGGGATAAGATGAATAAAATATAAAATATTTGAAATGGTTTCATTAGGGGAAATTAACTGGGGCAATCCAATGTTCAATGATGTTACAAAGTCTCAGAAGGCAATGAAAAGTATGTGTTTTACTTCAGTTGTGCGTTAACTTAGAAGCGATTGATAGGCCTGGGAAAATATTGCCTTATAATTGACTCACTGCTTCCATGACCCATTTGAATTTTATACCCATGTGTCAATTTATACAAAGTACATGCCTTATTAAAAGGTTTCCATCTCTGCAGTTTGAGTAAATCCCTCACCAGATAAAAACCAAAATCAGAAAACAATCACATTTCATGAGCTTTTGTATGATTAATCAGTCTAATCAGCACTTTTTTTTTTTTGCTATGGCAACAGCCCCAGGTGATATAACGCTGGGCTACAAATCCACCACATTTTCTCACGCTGCTGAGCAATCATCCCCATCTCAATTAGCTGCCAACAATAGTCTGTCTGAAGTGATCATTTGCTGAAAGAACCGATCAACACTTTTCCCGCCTTTCGTCTTTGGGGAGCATTTTCCATCTCTGCCAGCTGTTCAAAGCTTAATTCTGCTTTTTGAAAGGCCGAGATAGATGTTGGCTTTCCGCCGCTGCTCTCCAGCAGTGTCACGCTCTGGCCACCCTCTTGCCTCCCCCTCATTTCCTCTATTGTACTTTTTGGCTTTGCACTTCATTTTTGTCCCCTTCATGTTTAACTGTGAAAAAAAAAAAGGCAAATCACTGCCATTTTAAACCCGAAGAATGTCATTCCGGCTATTAGGCTGCTCAAAAGCTCTTCAGCTCAGTTTTCATTTCCAAAAATCACGGATAGAAGCGGGAGTTCAAAGCTTTTCAGAATGGGTATAGTATAAACTCTAGTTCCGACATTTCACAGCAAACACTGCACAGCAGTTTAGTGTTTAGTCTGCTTCTTCTTTTGTAAAGCTATAATTCCATTTTTCAAGTCAGGTTTTTAAACAAATACTGTATTTAAAAATTTTATGTAAATGTGTGAGAAAATGTTTTTTCTTCTTTCTTCATCTGCAATATATGTAAAAGGCACTAGGAGTCTTATTTATATTGCAATTTTGCTATAAAAACAGTGAGTTATCAGTCATCATAGATTATATCTAGTGGCTGTAGAAATAATAATATCCAACATCCTTTTGGATGGGTGTGATAGGATTAGGCACACAACTGTGGAGGGCACGGTTAAGGATTTATTGCGCCAAAACCAAACAACATTAGGTCTTTACTATTGCAGGATTAGGACCTAGTAGCAGAGAGAGGAGTAAATTCTTGATCACCCAAATTACCCTGGTAATGTGTCAGTGTGTGTGGACAATGGGGGGCTATTACAGGCAGTCACATTATATTAGTGGTGCATATGAGTGTGTGTTTGGGTTAATTGCCTTAATCATGATAACTGCATGTCACTGTGTGTGAAACCTATTGTGTATGTGTGCCTGCAGCCTGTTAACCACTTTACCGTGTCTTTGTTGTGGGCACCATCTTGTGAGGACCCCCCCCCCCACTGTCTTTTCGTTAGTGAGGTGGCTGTGATTTAACAGATCTTGCATCGAGCCACTGCTATTGCTATTTAATTACTCCAGGCTCCAGATTTTGGGAAAGGCACTGAACCCTGGTATTCCTGGTGGGTCAACCACTGTCATCGTTGTGTGTGTTTCCGTGGGAACGGGCAAATGAGAAGCAGCATTTAGACCTACTTTTGACACTGTCATGACCTTTGCCACAGCGAGAGTTTGTTATTTCTGCTGCCACCATATTTTTTGCTATATAAACTAAAAAAACGTAGCAGACATGGTCAGGTGGGCAGATTTCTGTAGAATATTCTGAGGACACAGAAGCTGTCCAGAATCCTGAAGAATTTGGACAGTCAGTACAGTTTTTCCACCACCACCCTCAGCCCATAATATCACCATTGTTCATAAGATATAAATCAATAGTTGACAAATGTAACTATTAAATTAGTTTATTAAATGCATGTTCCCAAGGGGATGAACCTATATACATTTACAAATCCTGTGTCACAAAATATTATATTATTATTTTTTCTATACATCTAAACTGCAAGACATTTAGTTGGAAACTGACTTTTCTATGAGTATAAGATGTTAACATGTTGATTGTAAACTATTTGTAAATGGCAAATTGCACATAGCTTTATGTTGAACATATTAGTAAAATATTCCCAGACATCATATTTTTTTCCACCGTAATAACCGGCCCTGCAGCACAACATCCAGTTTGTCTGACTACAGCATTGTTACACTTGTTATGGTTGTGTTTAGTAAGCTAGTTACAGCACTCGGTTTAGGTTAGAGAACACGGTATTGTGGCTTAAAAAATAGCGTATTTATTAAACTTTAGGGGAAAAAAAACGTTATTTTCTACCCTTAACTGACGTGCTTTTGTTGCCTAAGCCTACTCACAGGGGAATAGAGTCAAACTCAGGTCAGCAGTGTGACAGTTTCACCCACCCCAACAACCTCTTTGTGCCTCACTTTCCCTCAGTGCAATAGAAAATAAATCAATGCACTCCATTATATTCCCTACAGACATTTTGATTGTGGGTTAGCTGCACAGGAAGCTACGTTTTATAGAGAAACGGTTACATTTTGAAACCCTCAGACCTTCCTCTAAAACCTCAGCAGAGTCTTGTTCATTTACTGCAACGCATTGCTGTGATTACTGGAGCCTCGAAGGCCCGTTAGTGTGGTGTTGAGTCTTGTTAACGGTATTTACAGTCCGAATCACTGTCTGTGGATGAAGGGTAGGCAGAACGCTGGGAAGAGTTTGTCATGACCAGTAATGATAACTCATTTACAGAATTTCCATTTCAGCTTCTCGACAAGTTGAGTATCGTTGGCTTTACTCTTCGTTTAGCAAATAAAAACACTACACGCTGGGAGTCTTTTGTTTTACTCTGCTCTATCAGGCAGATTTTTATGCATCTAACGTTTCAGCAGAAAAATATACAACTCGTCAACACTGAGACAAAACAACAAAGGCACAGTGACAAGTAATAGACTTAACCACTTACAAAAGCATCTGTTGTATTAGTTTGTCTTGTTATGTGAAGCAACAGATCAGAGGGAAACCATGACTTTCATTCATATGACATGTACTGTGATATGCATGGAGATGGATGAAAACCAGACAATGTGCTACAATGCGACTATCACCTGTCTTCAGTGTACAGCACCCACCAAGACTGGTTCCATATCAGCAGCAGTAGCTATATCTTTGTCCACCGCCATGTGCGTTTTGTTAGCTGTTCATTTTGTGTACTTTCTATCCTATTTCTTGTGATTTTTACAGCAGTTTGGTTGCCTGTTTGGATGTGTAAACAAAATGTTGAAGGCAAACAAACAAGATAAATCTGTGAATTTTGTACAAACTGTAGGAACAAGTGACTGTTTTTCTACTGAGCCTGTTATCTCTATGTTTCTTTGGTGACTGTGGGGAGAGAGGGAGGGATGGCGCTCTTATGTGTCGAGGGTGGGTGGGGTGGGGTGGGGGGTGGTGGGTTATTGTGGGGAAGGAGAGAGTAGATTTTTCTGTCAATGGTCAGGGTCTGTGCAATGATTACTTGTAATTATTAAGAGATTCCAGAGTATATAGGTGAAACAAAATGTCCCTTATGACAAATGAAATAAAGTGTTATATTTGCATGATTTCCTGTATTTTCATCAAGCGGATATTTATGGATATGTATATAGTGAGTGAGTGTATCTATGTCACATTACTAACTGTTTAATAATGAAAATGAAAAACAGTTTTCTAGTTCTTTTACGACGAACTTTACAGTAGCTGTTGCTGAATACTTCTTGTTGCTAGAACCCTCCATTATGGTCTTCCTGTCGTGCTGCTGAAGTATCTGAACCCTCCGTCAGCGAAGGTGATATCTTTGACAATGCTAAACCCCGCAGCACTGTTTATTCTCCGTGGCACCAAAGATAGCATGTTCCGCTGAGCTTTCACATACCGCCCTTACAACTCCCCTTCCCACGTTTTTTAAACCTCCTCCCACGAGAGAGAGACATTTACATTTCTGGATTCTGTCTTCAAACGCCACCTCCTCATGAAGAACCTGCAAATGCATTACAGCAGATTTTCCCCTTTTAAAATTGCTGCCACAGGGGAGGAGTGCTTCCTCAACATCATTCTGTTCATGGAACTGCAGTATACAAATTATTCTGACAGTCGTTTTGTTGTGTTAAAAGATTCAATTCAATTCAATTCAACTTTGTTTATATAGCGCCAATTCACAACAAAGTCATCTCAGGGCACTTTACAGAATAAAGTCAAGATTATAAAGATATATAAAGAGAACCCAACAATTCCCCCTGGAGCAAACCATAGGCAACAGTGGAGAGGAAAAACTCCCTTTAACGGAAGAAACCTCCAGCAGAACCAGGCTCAGGGTGGACGGCCATCTGCCTCGACCGGTTGGGGTGAGTGGAAAGGGGAGAGAGAAAAGAACAGAGCAACAAAAAGTAACAACAAAACATCGGGCAGATTGGTAGGACCAGTAGCTGCACGCTGGAAGACACACAGCTTCAAAGCCGGGGGACACCTGCAGAAAGGGACAGAGAGAAGGGGACAGAGGAGGACAAAGACAACTACGGGAGAGAACACACAGAGTTAATGACATACAGTGGTGACAATTGCGGGATGAGAGGAGAGGAGAGATGGTCAAGAGGAGGAAAGGAGCTCAGTGCATTGGGGGGTGGGTCCCCCAGCAGTCTAAGCCTATGGCAGCATAACTATAACTAACTATATGCTTTATTAAAAAGGAAGGTTTTAAGCCTGGACTTAAAAGTAGAGAGGGTGTCTGCTTCCCGAATCTGAACTGGGAGCTGGTTCCACAAGAGATGAGCTTGATAGCTAAAGGCTCTACCTCCCATTCTACTTTTGGAAATTCTGGGAACCAAAAGTAGGCCTGCATTCTGAGAGCGAAGTGGTCTACTGGGATGATATGGTGCTATGAGGTCTTCTAAATATGATGGAGCCTGACCATTCAGAGCTTTATATGTAAGAAACAGGGTTTTAAATTCTATTCTAAATTTAATGGGAAGCCAATGGAGAGAAGCTAGTGAAGGTGAAATATGATCTCTCTTGCTAGTTCCAGTCAGCACTCTTGCTGCAGCATTTTGGATTAATTGCAGGCTCTTTAGGGAGTTAGTGGGGCATCCTGAAAGTAGGGAATTACAGTAGTCCAACCTAGAGGTAACAAATGCATGGACCAGTTTTTCGGCATCACTTTGAGACAGGATGCTCCTAATTTTGGCAATGTTCCGTAGATGGAAGAAGGCTGTTCTAGAGATTTGTTTTATATGTGAGTTAAAGGACAGATCCTGATCAAACATAACTCCAAGGTTCCTTGCAGTAGTACTGGAGGCCAGACTTATGCCATCTAGTGTAACAATATGGTTGGACATCATATCTCTGAGATTTTTGGGCCCAAATACTATGACTTCAGTTTTGTCTGAGTTTAAAAGTAAAAAATTGTGGGATCCAAAAAGCAAAGGCAACTATAGAAGGCGAATGAAGTATCAGAAGATCAGGCTTTTAATTAGAAAGTGGAATGGACTTTTTGCTTTTGTTGATTTTTGTTCTGAACTGTCACTTTTGTATGCCTTCCGATGTACAATAAATTTCAGGATAACACTTAGCTATAAATAGCTCATTCAACTTGCACAAAACCATTAAACATTGTTTACAGTATTGAGGAATCTGACTTGTGACTTGGGAAACACTTGAAAACCTATCATGCAATTTGTCTTACTATTGATCAAAATTGCTAAAAAATGTATTGATAAGACTGAAGGCATGCAAAACAAGTAATAACCATTAAAAATCAGGATATTGGTCTTGTGGACTGAAAAAAGAGCGAGAAAGAAAAACAAATAACAGTGTAGTATATAATAATAGTGTTGTATAAACTATGACGGGAGCAAATAAGTGGAGTAGACAGATGTAAATGGAAGACAAAAAAAGTTAGTTACTATAATATATAAACCCAAACCTAACCATCCATAGGCAGCAAGATCAATTCCTGTCTCCTAAAAATTAACTTTCCAATGCAACTAATCTGAAAATGTGGAAACATTTTATGATTACATTTAATGAGGAATGTTCTGATGCAACGTTCTTTTTCAAGATCTAAGCACGTAACAGAAGCATAACAGAAATAGAGTTGCCAGAAGGCCGGTGGGTAAAGCATAGTGTTGTCATGCCCCCAGTCCGAGTTCAACTCTCGTGAGTGATCAGGTTTAGACAACATTGGATTTTTCTCTATGATGCCAGCCCGTGATCTTTCTCTAATCTTAACCATTTGCTGTGAGAGTCAAAATCTAATGAGGCTGTAGTCAAACAAACAGCAAGTTGGAACACAAGAGCAGATATTTGGGCATTGTCAGGCAACATATTGATATAATCCAGACGTATTTGCAACTTGCCATTTACAGCAATTGTAAAACCATATTATGTTAACAGAAAATTTTATTTCAATTATTTCCCCATGTAAACATGTTTGCAGTTTTACTGTACAGGAAGATACTTTTTAGGAGAAAGAGTTGCAACCACTTCAAAAACACCAAAGCTATAACCAAAGAAGAAAAGCTACTGTCAGAACTTGGCTCAAATGGTAACAGTAATTAGGAAATAGATGAGTGAAATTACTCTTAAAAAAAAAAAAAAAACTTAAGTGATTAGAACAAATGTACCTGGTACTGATACCCCCAAGATTCAGCAACCAGCATGTGAACCAACAAGACAGTTTATAGTGATACTGTAGCTTAAGAGATAAGCTGATCGCAGTCAAGGGAAACTGTTATCATTTACTTCCAGTTTAATGCTGCACAATGACTGGTGTTGTTCAGGGAGCAATATTAGAGTTATGTTTTCTCACTCTGGAAAACACAATTCAAATATAAATGCAAAGTTATGTGTTAATAAAGCAACATGTGAAATTATCTGTTCATATTAGGTGGCACAAATTAGAAATACACTACGTCTATCACCAGGCTGAAATGAAATAAGTGGAATATGTGGCTAATGTTTCCTGGCAGTCTGAATTGCACTCGGAACTGCTGGGAGGCTTTGAGAGATTTGTTTTCCTGGTGTGAAGCTGCCTGTGGTGGAAGCGACAGCAATGCCCCGCAGCATTAAACAGAGATGTGCTGGTAGATGCCAGCACTTGACTCTGCCCTCCTCCTTGATGGGAACTCATTGTGTTCTGACCTTTAAGGTCCCTCGGTATCTCCCTCCATGTCTTTCTCGCCGTGAAGGCCGGGAACTTGACAGCTGATTTGAAGGACTGCAGCGACATCAGGGTTTTGTTTAATGATTCCACTCCTATCTCTCCTTCTTACCTTTCAGCTCTGTCCCTCTCTTTCCATTTCATTGCTGCCTATCTCGCTCCCTTTTGCCATTGTTTTAATGAGAGAGAGAAAGAGAGAAGTGTGAGAGTTGCACATTAGTATGCAGACCATCCACCACCTCTCTCTGTATAAACCTGATATCTAGGCCACAGAAACAATGGCTGCTCAGGACGATGGGACTGAGGATTGAAACCAAAGACAGTTCATGAACATTTCATTAGTTTTTTGTTTTTTTTTAATGGCATAAAGAAAGAAAGAAGGAGACAATCAATTTGAATAATCATTATCATAGTTGGTGTCAATTGAACATGCTTTAATTAATGATTTATGCAAACATTTGTAAAAAAAAAAAAAAAAAAAAGAAAGAAAGAAAAAAAGAATGTACTTGGTCTGATTAACATGAAATTGAACATAATCCAGGATGGTTTTGAATAGTATAAGCTAACATTCTCACATGGATTCTTTGCTTTTTTTTGCCCATGTGTTCTACAAATGGGCCCATGTCCCTTCTCCATTTATTAACAGGGCAGTGATCGGGCAAAGGTGTTGGTGTTACAACAGACACATGGAATACATCTTTTAAAATCTCTTCATCATCTCTTTGTGACTTTTCTTTATGAACTTGCCAGGATGGAGCCATGTTATTGAAAATGCACACACCAATGTGAAACTGGAGTTTCCTACGTGAAACAAACTCAGACATCCTAAAAATTCTGCTCAAGGTTCTGTTTCAGAAATAAAGAAAAACTAAACTTCAATCTAAACAGGTTTTAAATATTTCTTCTGAGACACACACACACACGGGGAAAACATTACTTGAAAATAACCTTGATCAATATGCCATTGTGTGGTTCATTCCATATGTCTAAATAATAAGAATAATCAAAACAGTTTTCTACTGTTGTGTATGGAATATTTCAGGATGATGGACTTGGGCAAGACACTGAACCACAAGTCAAGGGTCAGGTGAGCACCTTGCATGGTAGCTACCACCATCGGCCTGTGTGTGTGTGTGTGTTTGTTTGTGTGTGAATCGGTGAACGAGAACCAACATTGTACAGCACTTTGGATAAAAGCGTTATATAAGAGGCCATTACCATTTGCTAAGCCATTGCTTTAACAAAAGCTGTAGTTTTCGCCTACTAACTAATTGTATAGCTTCATTAAATTCACACAAAACACTCCTTTCTAAAAGCTTATGGTAAAGTAAAAAAGTTCAAAATCAAAGTGCATTTGCTCCCTAAAGCTAAACGACAACATGGGACTCTGGAGTCAAACTGTGATCGGTTTGTAACTCATGTGCTTTGTACAACCACCATCTATCTATACTATCCACCTCGTTGCAGCTCTGTTTTAGTTGAAAAATTAGTTAGTCTGCCACACTGGAGCATAATCCAGTCACTGATCACATTTAAATGAAAATGTAATTTTAGTTTAGTTAAACCCTGGGAAGTCCCAGGTTAACTAGACTGACACTTTTCAGAAATTTGTATTTATTTGTTAAGAGTTTATGAAAAGCATTTATCATTTTCCTCACACTTCACAATTATGTCCCACTTTGTGTTGGTCTATGACATAAAATCCCCCAACCACACTCCTATTGTTACAATTTGCAATGACGAGTACTGTATAAACCCCTTAAACCACCGATATCGTGTACGACTACTACCACACAAAAACCCTCAATTCGGCTTCCCCTAGACCAGAGGGTTTTTATGTGCTTCTTGGTTTGGGGTCCCCTCATAGTCTGGAATTGTCACTGCATGTATGTGGGCTACTCATTTGTACCGATTCACATACGTGTGATTGCAGGCCTGTCTCGAGCTTCATGAGAACCACAAGGTGTTTAATTTGAGGGCGACTTCCATTAGTTGACTCAGAAGTCATTATTCACTATAAACCAATAAATCAAAAGTTATTATATTTCCACCTCTGTATTTATATCCCCCCGACTCACAAGTCTGTCTGCTTCTACTTTGAACTGTCTTTGAGCTACCTGACAGTGTGCTTTGCTACGCTAATCTCATCAGGCTAATGCCCGACATGGGCTTTCGACAGAAAAAAGTTGCGTTCATTTGATTTGACAAAGCAACATTGTCCGTTGGCAGGAAGTTAAATCAAAGTAATTCAAAATGCCCTCAGAACAGCAAAGCCCACGTGCACAGAAAACAATAGCATACCTTTTGCCTCTTACCAAATTGTCTAACGCAGCTCTAAAGTTTAAAATGTGCTGCAGGTGCACGCTGCAATTCATTCTAACATTGCAATACAGTTTGTGGAAGAAGTGACTACTATATTGAATTTCCAGGCACAGTGAGGGTTCAGTCTTTTTAGGGGCTGCAGTTCTTTACCTTACAGCTCTTTTCAGTAACTTTATTTTGCTTTGTGTGGCACAAATCGGTAATGGCTCCTCCTAAGAGACACAAGGAACCAAACAACTGTAATCATGTATCATGTATCCTTACACTGTGATTATCGTGTTACCTGTGAAAGATGGTCACCAAACCTAAGTTCGCGCAGCAGGAGGTCAGACAAAACACACACTGTATATCACCGAACCGGACATTTATTCGCCATTAGAGACTGTGACCTCAGAATTGAACCAACGCAACATCATGACAACCCAGAGGAGATGCTTTTCCAATTTCTTTTAATTAAGTGCTTTGACCTCTTTCGCCCACAAAGGATTCTTCAAAGATTCTGTTGCATCAATTGATTACAGGTTCCTACTCAGTCTCTGTGGTTTAGTTTTTATTGATGTAACAAACCATGATAGGTGAAAGCGCCACAATGAAATTCTACTGGGTAATTTTGTTTCAGTTGCCTTCCAGGAAAATACAATGTAAGCAAACTGTCTATAAATACTAACAGACACAAGTGCTTCCAACGGCAGATATCTTTTTTATGATTAAACCCATCCTTCATTTTCGGCGACTTTTCATCAGCAGGAATCGAAACAGCTTCAGCTCCCATCATCGTAATTGTTTCAATGATGTAATGCTTCTGCTTATAATATCTAGCATTTCTGTATTTGCAACGCTTTGGTACAGTGAGGTACAAATCCCATTCTGTATTGGGTCTTTCCTCTTTATGCTCGTTTGTAATTTTATGAAAAGCTGCAAATGTGCTGTATTTGCTGTTTATATGAGGAAGTGTGAACAGTACATGCGTGATGCTATAACGTGTTGTTGGTTCTTCCATTAAAGGCCAAGCATTGTTTTATTTGGTGATATTTACAGATGCATCACGAGCTCGGCTCTTTCTTTAAGTGAACTGTGCCTGTATAATTTAATGGTAAAATGCATACCTGCTCATTCACGCTGCTATGTCAGCAGATATAAAGCCAGGCACTGAAACATTTAATGGGGTCATCCGTTTGAAATGACCACTCACACAAGACTGCTCTCTGAAAATTGCCTCCACTGTGAAAATAGGCAAAATAAAGGGTGTCATTTCAAAATCCATCTCAGGAAATGAGCTGCACTTTCTCTCACTATGGGCCAGGTGTTGGTATGAAAAGAAGTCATTTCTGCATAATAAAGTGCCTAATAAAGGGATGTTATATATCTCTTTTAAGCAGTTACTCTAGAAGGTGCTCACGAAGGTTGAAATACATGGAGAGATTGAGCCACACGTGAAATAGTCGGCTTGGGTTTTATTCTATTCTTTTATTAGATGGCGACCGGACATGAAGGAGGGTAAACTGCGACAATGAATCAAACCGCAGAAAAATTAAGGATGTTATAATTGTTTAAGAACCCATAGTTTTAGGATGCTGGCCAACGTGGTTAAGAAAATAAAAATCTGCAGTAAATCTGCAGTAAAACACAGCCAACAGACAGTTGGCGTTTTGATTTAAAGTCTGTTTAGGTTTGTTGTTTTTTTGGTCTGCATGTAATCGTCAATGACCTTAACATACTTCCTTAAACCTGCTTTTGTGTCCTACTGTGAAGCTATTTCTGACAAACTCTAATCTGTGGTTCATTAATTCACTTGATCTTTCTAGCAAGTACAAAGGTTCACAGTGTTTTTGCAGGCAAATAATCATATTTTGTAAAATCTAATCCAATTTAGAGTTTTACATCTGCAACACAGTCAGAGTTCAGCAGACTCTAGGATCACCGCTGGGGATATAAGAATGTTTGCTGGTGTGTCACATCACTTCTTTTTTGAAATATTTTTAAAATTTCCTCATTGTTGCTGGATGTCAGATGTCAGCTACCCAACAGTCCGGCTGCTGCAGTCTACGTCGCCTCTTCGTGGTGCACCATTCGTTTTTAAAAGGAGGCAGAATCACGACTGATTTCTACCCATGGACTAAAATTTCTTGACGCCCTGAATCTTTTCACAATATTATGTGATGTAGATTTGTGTGTGTGTGAGTCAGTTTCAAGTTGAGAAATATTCTATTTAAACTGACAATTCTGTCATGAAGTTTGGCAAAAACTAGTGAGCCCCAGCCCATCCTTGCTTTTTCTTAAGTGTACATTTTCTTGCCAAATTTCCCTTCAACTCCCCTTAACAGTCACCCAGTCTACCAGGGCCAGTTCTTAGAGGTTTGCTGCTACAGCCTGACTTGTTTTGGGGGTTTGTAGCCCTGTTTCATCGTGATGTAGTGTTTCCATTGACAGCAGCTGACAGGTAATAACTGCCCAGCAACATGGACAACAGTGGAGCACGTCCTTGGAGAGACAAGATTTATAAGTAGAGCTGCAAATTTAGTTTCATTCCAAAGTTCTCACTAAGCCGATCACTCACACACACACACACACACACACACACACACAGAGAATATGAAATGATGATTTATTAAAATGTATATCCTGAATTTTATACCCGTCAACTTTCAGGGCTGCTTTTTATACTTTGGGCTTGGTGTTTTTGCTCCAGCTAAGAGGGATTTGACAATAATGTGGTTCCCACTTTGTGGGAGCCGTTTGGCAAAGGCCTCTTGTTGTTCCCTTATGATTATGTAAAGTCAATAAAGAATAGTTTGTCTGCATTAATGCTGGAAGACCTTTACTGTCCCACAAGAAGGTCTAATTCTATCCTTCACCTCTGGAGTCTTTGACTGTGAGTCGGGTCCTATTGTCCAAAATCATTGGTCGCCCTCATTATTATCTAGTGGCTAAATAGGAAAAAATTCCCAAATGTTATAACTAGGGATAAAGTCCATATTTGTCCCCTAAAGCTGGGAACACACCTAAGGACTTCCAAAGCCTTTTGCCTTAGATTGAAGTCATTTGAGTTTGACATTAAAATATGAATATGACACGAGAGACATTTCAGAGTTTTTTTTTTGTTTTGTTTTTTCAGGTATTTACATCTGGATTGGATACACAGCTTAGAAAACAGCACCTTTTGTTTGACCGCAATTGTCATCTAAGCACAAGTATTGTAGAACTGACAGATTAACTGACAGCAGATTAATACCCAACAGTTTTGGGATGATGCATTTGACAATAATTTGCTGGTGTGATGTGTCCGAATGTTATCGCCACATAGTGGAATATATTGTATTTTTTTTCCAGTTACTGTATGTATTCTGCATGCTTGAGTACTGTGGCAGAGATATGCACACATTTCACACCAACACACTAATAATGTGCCAGTTTGACATACACACACACACAAACACACACACACACACACACACAAACCTGTAATTCATGGCTTATTGGTACAGTTGTTGACCTGACTCTGTGATCTGTTCCACACACACATGTAATGTGCACAAATACACAACATCACTCACTCACTGACACACACACACACACACACACACACTCTCACACACACACGGTCACAGAGCAAGGATTAAACAGAACTTTGACCCAAACACTAATTGCAGATCCAGCAGTATTTCCTGCTGATTTGTTATCTCGTTATTCTGCAACGTCTGTTCTTTTACTCTGAAATGAGACCGTCCATGCTGAGAGCGACGATTCTGTGACTTTAATACCAATTAGGGGAAATCAGTTTGGAGTATATCCTCCTATCTTTCACTTTTGTCCCTTCTACCCTTTTTCCTCTTATCTATTCTTTCAGAATCTTGAACTTGCACTTCCCAGCTCCTCCTCATCCTGAAAGCACTTTACCTGCACGAGTCTTACTTCACTCTCTTATTCTGTTCCCACTCTGGCCTCTTCTCCTCTCTTCTAACAGTAAGGGTGTTTCAGGGAATCAAGTGTTGACATGGAGCCTCTTGTGTGGTTGGTTGGAAGAGAAACCAGTTTCCTCTATTCTGTGGTACAGTGGTTACTGTCTGTCAGTTTAGCTCATGTTCAAGTTTTTAAATCAGAGATGATGTAATATAAACATCATATGATTATTGCATTACCTCAGGCCAAGAGCATGGACATTACAACAGCCTCCACTTATCCAAGAAGGTTTTGGAACCTGGCTGGAGCAAATCGCTCCCATTCAGCAACAACAGCCTGAGCGAGTGTTGGCTCACATTCCATGATACCATTGATTCCGAATGAGTTTTCAGTTATTTATTGCCCTTAATTTGTACAGCAGAATCAGATCAAGCCTGAACTGTTAAATTATATTCAATTCAACTTTATTTATGTATCATCAACTCAAAACAAAGTCATCTCAAGGCCCTTTACATAATAAGGCCTGTAAAGATGTATAGAGAACCCAACCCAACAATTCCCCCTTGAGCAAGCTCTAGGCAACAATGGAGAGGAAAAACTCCCTTTAACGAAAGAAACCTCCAGCCGATCCAGGCTCAGGGTGGGCGACCATCTGCTGAGGACACCTGCAGATAGGGACAGAGAGAGGGAGACAGAAAAGGAGAAGGGCAACTACAGGAGAAAGAGGACAAAAAGTTAATGTCATATAGTGCTGAAAAATAAATCTGCCATGAGAGGAGAGGAGAGAGGAACAAGAGGAAGAAAGTAGCTCAGTGCATCGGCGGGTGGGTCCCCCAGCAGTCTGAGCCTATAGCAGTATAACTATAACTAACTCTAAGCTTTATCAAAGAGGAAGGCTTTGTACCTGGACTTAAAACTGCTTCCCGAATCAGAACTGGGAGCTGGTCCCACAGGAGAGGAGCTTGATAGCTAAAGGCTCTGCCTCCCATTCTACCTTCGGAAATTCTGGGAACCACAAGTAGGCCTGTATTCTGAGATGGAAGTGGTCTACTGGGATGATACGGTGCTATGAGGTCTTCTATATGTGATGGAACCTGACCTCTCAGAGCTTTATATGTAAGAAGCAGGGTTTTAATTTCTATTCTAAATTTAATGGGAAGCCAATGGAGAGAAGCTAGTGAGTAATAAGTTTTATTTCCTTTTTTTAATACCATGTGTTTAAATGGAAAAGACATCTGGAACACAAATTTACATCCTCAAATTCATCCCAAAACAGCCTATATTTTTTAAAAATCATTTCAGTGGAAATACATATTCATCTCTTACAGATATATCATCTGTTTCATGTTTATTCTTACAATTCTTTGCCTTCCTAGTGCACTGTAGATGTTACATGGATCACTGTAATAATGATTTTTGCGGTTAGTCAACAACTCTGTTTACTAAAAATGACATTCCTCTACAACTTAACGCAATAACATTTTACAGACAAATGCGATTGAAATGTAATCTTGTATCAAAATATCCGGTTTGTTTTCTGCCGTAATACGTGATCCTGCAGTACAATGTCCAGTTTGTGTAACTACAGCATTTTTAAAGTATTTTATTGTTGTGTTTATGCAGTTAGCAGCTGGTTAAGGTCAGAGTAAGATCAACAGCTGGTGTAATACACGAACAACGTTGCACAAAATGTGTTGTAACACTTTTAAACACATCCACGGTCTTTGTCTAACCCTAACCAGACACCGGACTCTACAGTCATCGTCTTGTCTCTGGCATGACATTCCAATGCTTTGTACGCCCACCGCCCACAACCACCTCCTTGCACCTGCTTTTTCCTTAATTACAATTTGTGTCATTGACAAAATGTGTTGCATCAGAACTTAATGACTAACTTAATACGTTTGCTAAAAAAAGCATAATCACGTTTGCAGTTCTGTGTGTGAACGTAATTTTTAGGAGACCGAATCTTTTTAAAATAGAGATGTTTGCACAGTGATGTACTGTATATAACAAGGAAAGGCTAAATTTACACTAATGCAAATTTCATGGTGCATGTTGGTTTTGTATTCCACTGACACTTGAGATGTCCCAGTTCAGAATACAATCAAAGTAGCTTTGGAACAGAGGCCAAAAGAGACAGGAAAATAACACAGTGAGGGGGTTTGAGCTGACAAAGAAAACAACTTCCATGTTTCAAAATCTGGACAAGCTGTTTCCAAGTGTTGCTGCTAAAAAGGGAAGCTTTTACTCATAATAAATAACTCAGAGGAGTGTTGCACTTTGAGATGCTTTTAATTCATGGCTCATATAGACCCAAAGACATGCAAACCCTATTTGGAAGAAACAGTTTTTTTGGCCAAAATGCCACAAAATTACAACGGCTTTGGCTTCATGTCACTTGCAGCTGTGCAGTTAATGTTGAAATGGTGGTCGTCCACCCTGAGCCTGGTTCTGCTGGAGGTTTCTTCCGTTAAAGGGACTTTTTCCTCTCCACTGCTGCCTACGTCTTAGTCAAGGGGGAATTGTTGGCTTTTTCTCTATACAATTTTTTTGTCTTGACTTTTTTCTGTAAACTGCCTTGAGATGACCTTTTTGTGAATTTGTGATGTATAAATAAAGTTTAATTGAATTGAATCTTATTTTACAGATCTGTCAGTGGGAATCCTGCATTATGATGCAATCATGGAGCTGCCTAAACTAAAAAGTTTCTCTTTTTAGGATCGAGGCTCGAAAAGGTCCCTGTTAAAAGGTTCTTTTGTTTTCCTATAGGTTGGGTGAGCTTGTCAGCCTCTGTCAAGCCTACAACCATGAAAATCAATTGTTAGCATAGTGATAATCATAATTATAATGACCAAACATAAAAGTCTTACTTTCTGACATTATTTGAAATTATCTAATTTTGGCACCATCATACGAGATGTTGATAGCCACCTTTAGAGCAATAAATCACCTCATTGTTTTTACTTTACTTTAGATGTGAAATTCTACAAAACATTTTTTTTTGTGTGTAATTTAAAATGAAATTGTCAATTGGCATCAGGGTGTTTCCCATCTGTATGACAAGCAATTTTCATCTGACTTAGAAGTTATTATACTAGCATAGGTCAGGTTGGAAATATAACCAATACACACACAGGTGTCAACATCTTTAATTTTACCTCTGTCTGGGTCAAACAAACCCTAATTGGTTTTTGGCCATATCCAGTCTGCAGCAGACTGTTCGACTCAACCTGAGTCTCGCTGGAACCAGCCTTCCAATTTACTTCTTATTATCCCGATGTGTGCGTGGGTGTGAGCGTGTGAAGGAGACACGTAGAAAGAGACCTTGTGTATGAATGATTACCTATGCGTTGACGTTATAGTCACGTTATTGTCAACATCACTGATCACCAGAACCGACCAATAGCCAGCAAAAGCCATAGGGACAGTGCCGCTCACGTTCACAGCAGGAAACACTCAATTTAAAAAGCAATAGGATGTTGTTCAAGTCACAGATGGGCTAAAAAATATCATGTACTTGTTTGTGCCTCCTCAGAGATGGTCAGATGAAGGCAGGAAGTGGACCCTAATGTTTCCCTAAGTGTGTTTGTGAATAAGGTGGTATAAGCGAGTCTACACTCAGTATTGGCTGCATATTTGGATGGATGGTGTCTTGCTGACATGAGAATTTGTCTGCGCATTAGTCTAAGGGCGTGGATTTGTGTCTGAATCAGCCTGTCCACAGAAGCTGAGGTCAGGTGTTTCCATCCATCGTTTTCACCCCTTCTTTTTTTTCCCCCTGCTCACCGATCCTACGTCGTTCCTCAGAAGAAAGCATTACTGCGAGGTCAGTTTGAAATATAGAGTAAACAAAAGTAAATCCACTATCTTGACTGGCTATTCCAGCTGCCATTAGGTGAATACGCCATGGACAGGTCGCCAGTCTGTCTCAGAGAGGACACCGAAAGACACTTAAGCCAACGGGCAATTAACTAACACACGTGTCTTTGGGCTGTGGGGTGAAACTGGAACACCCAGAAGAAACCCACACAAGCAGACAGCGAGTCGACTATGAGCGAGTCGACAATCAAGGGAGAAGTGCTAACCCATTTGACTGCTCCTGCATGGTCCCATAGCCCCAAAGAATCAAAAGAGAGCAGAAGATTTCTCACAAAATGAGAAGCAAAGAATGGCTTCTAAAGAGAAACTGGCTCTCAACTTGACTTTGTTTCTTGTGGGTCTCTTTTGGCTTCTACAATCCAGCAGAGTCTTTGACCATTAAAATGTAATCAGTTCATCCTGCAGTCTAAGTGTTTGTTTGTGCCAAATCCACTCAAGGCATTTAACTGAAATTAGAATATTTCTCTAACTGCACCCAATGTGATCTTGTTGTCTAAAACACACCACAGATGTGATTTTGGATGTGAATATTTGTCTGTGACGTTATGCTTATGTTCTATACACCGTGACCCTGATAACCTCTCCGTCACCTTGATGCAGTTGATACATTTAGAGCTTAATTTGCCCAAAACTGGCTCCTCTGAACATAATTGTGGCCATTTTTGACAACACGCCATAATGGGGAAACCCTATTAGTACGATGCACCTTTAATGTTGTGGAGACAAAAATGGTCCAATTACAACAAATTTGGAGCCATACTTCCAACATGCTGGATTCTACGATATCAACACCAATCCAACATATTCTCCAGCAGAAATTACTGTACCACTCTTCACTTTCACTTCCAGGTGTCAGAAATTTTTAGTCATGTACCAAAATGTCTGTGGGGTTCACATATTTTGCTAAAGATTTGAATATGACTTCTGAAAATTTTAAGTGGTGATTTGTTTACATAAAAGTATATATAGAAGTGTTAGTGTGTTTAGTCACCGTCTGAAAACTGTTCTGTTTTGTATTGCAGGATTAATGGAACCTGAATAATTATTCCTGCTTTATGTTTTAGCCCGTTTATGAACACAGTGCCACGACCCCTAGAACAGTAACCAATGTTTCAAAACACTGCCAAAAGAATACTCCCTAGCATTGCTATCATGCTGTTACCTACTGTGGAATTTAAAATACATTTTAGGCTAAAAAAGAACCCAGAATTTGTTTCCTAGCTTATTCAAAAATGTTCTGGCACTGCAAATATTCGAATTGTATGTAGAATTTCCATAAATGAAATGGGCTAGTTTTTCTCTGACCTCACCCGACCTTCTGTGGCTACCTGCCTTTATGTCTACATTTGAAGCCTGGTGAGCTATTTGCTTTTTTGTATTCACTTTAGCCGCCTCTCATTATATCTCTTTTTGCCCCTTACCTCACTGTCACTATTTTCTGTCCCATTTCCTGTCCCCTATCCTCACCGTGTGTGTCTTTCTTCCTCTTTTCCTCCCTAGATCTTTCCCTTGACAATTGTGCCGCAACCCATCTCTGACCCCTGTGTGTCCATTTCCATTAGTGTTCTTCCAGCCCTTCCTTCTTCATCTCATACACTCGACTCATCTTTTTGTTCCCCGAAGAGCTGACCTGACAGCATAGTGCCTCAATCTTTTATCCCTCAGCCCATATCAGACTCTCTTTGCTCTTTTTTCTTGTGTCCTCTTTTAACCTTTGAACCATCATTTTATGTTTTGTTTTGAAGTGTTTTTTTTCCCTGAATTGACCCAAAGTTCATGGACCAAAGATATGTTCTTGATAACTTTCATTTCATGTGTAATTATCCACACTTTGTGTTCATTTAATATTATATTCTCTTCTGAGGGACAACAAAGCAAAATGAAATAATGACATTTGTGTCAATGTCAGTCACACAGTAGGCTTCCCCTCTGTAAACCTTTCTCTGTGTATTGACGCCTAAATATGAGTGGGTGCTGAATCTTTGTGTGTGTTTCACATTTTTAAAAAATATTTCCAACCTGAACTAAATGAGATGTCTACGTACCCATCTAACAAAAATACTGCACGCGCCTTCTCTGAATCTTTTCAGATTTTTTATTTTGGAAATGGAAATGGAAATTATAGCGTCATTCTCGTTTATTTAATGTCAAAAGAAGAAGCATAACCTATAAACTAGTACCCAATCTATTAAACATCATTCATTCATTCTGTCAGCAAAAGTTTGCAGCAACTTGTTTTTTTCCTTTGAATCAGGAACACTGATTTTGAATATCTGCTTGGTTGTTGCCGATAAAATGCTAAAACTGAACTACAACAAATCCTTTGTTATGGATTTGCTGTTAATGTTTTGTAGGAACTATAGTAAAATAAAAGTCTTGGGACCCATGTTGCTTGCCCCCTGTCTGTAACATGATAAACTAATCCCCCTGGTTTAACAGTGACACATCCAAAATTGGCCACACCCTTTGGGACTTTTTGGGAACAAGGACGTAAAGGGAGTAAAATCTTGGTCCACTTCTCCTGGCATGATCACAACGATGAGCATGGAGAGCGCTGTCATCTGGTTCCAGTGATAACAGCCGAGGTTCCAAAACCCCTGTGAACCTTGGTGCTGAGGTGGCAAAGAGAGAATAACCCTTTCAAATGATTATGTCCAGTTTATAGATTATGATTGTTTATGACAGCAGGACATGGTTGCTTGTGAGCGGTATCCCAGCGGTCACACCAGTGACGGGAGAAACGAGGGCTTGCCGTAACATGGCAGTGCATCTTTTGTCACTTCAGCAGCCACTTGCATGTCCTTAACCAGGTGCTAGAAATTTGGTCCAAACAGCCTGTCAGGGCTAATCGGGCTGTTCAGCATGTCTCTCCTGACAGCCTTAAGGATCAGGGCAAGGTGGAGCCATATGTTCCTTGTGATCAGTCTGCCGTGGCAAAATGCATGCTAAAGCAATTGCCAGCATGGTAGACATGGTGAGGATGGAGGTGGAGAGCTTTCTGATCTCCTCTGAACACTTGGCAGGGGGAGAATAGCCAACTGGGCAGGATGCAAATGCTGTTTGAGGCTCCCACAACTTGAAATGCACAGTGATGCGTGCGGTCAATGATTCAACCTGTCAGACCGTTCTTAAAAGGGGATGTCATGATTCCAGACTTATGTTTGGTTTCATTTGTCACTTTACTTCCTCACTTTATTTCCTTTTCCCAGTTCTCCCAACAATTTACTCACCTTGTTAGTCTTGATTTGTTTCACTTGTTGCCCTATTTATTTAAGCCCACTTCTCCCCCTAGTTTCTCGCCAGCTCTGAAATTTGTTGCTTTGTTTGTCCCAGTTTGTTAGATTCTGCTTTCGCATTTTGGTTTAGTTATTAGGTTGTCGCTATTTGTCAGTTTTTACCCTAGAGAATTGTTTGATTATTAGTTTGTGGCCTGTTAGTGTGTGTGTGTTCTCTTGTGCTCCCTTTGGAGTGATTTTCTGTTTGTTGCCTTTTTGTTAAATAAACCCTTTTAATATTTATCCCTCCTCTCGCCGTCAGCTCTCCTGGGTCCCTAATTTATACACAAACCTTTACAGCGGAAGATGTAGGGTGCTGTGTGGTTCGCAGGTTACATATGACACAGAAGACGGCAGCAACAGGGACTGTAACCCATTGCTGGTGAGGTCCTTCATCTTAGTGATTGGTGCCTGTTTAAAAAGGGCGCTTTAAACTGACCCCACTCATCTAATGATCTGAAGACAGGCAGCCACCGACGCCTATTTTTACCTATGATTGCCCGGGTTTTTCCAACTGAAGGTGGCTCCTTGGGATGGCGCGGTCCTCCGGAACAGCCCGCACAGGCGATCTGTCACAAAGCTTTTGTAAGAGATGAACCCTGGTGGGCAGGGAAGCTAAAGAGGCTAAACTCTGGCCAAAAGTGTGGCTTATTAGTGTGGAGACAGTTGGTGGGGACATCGGTGGGCCCTTCGTCGATGACATCATGGAGCACCAAGTACTGCTATGGGGCTTTCTCAAAATACTCAGCCTGGGAGCATAGAATAATACAAACAGTGCCCTTCATTGACATATATATGAAAAGTATATGTCTTTCTATATGTGCTGCTTTAGTGTCTGAATAACTTTAATCTGCCTGAAGAAAGAAAACCTTCACGACTACAAATAACAGTCCTGGCTCTAAGTCTCGTTTTCTCTACTCCTTATGGTATAATTGAACTCTGCTCCCCTCAACAATGTGAGAGAGAGAGTCACAGTACGACTGTGAATTTCTGAATATTAAAGGATTACTATGTGATACACGCCAGAGATAACCTTGTAATAAGCGGAACAATCTATATTACAGTCATGAGCAAAGTGATTCAAAGGCTAAAGGCCAGGGAAGCTCTAACCTTATTTAATAAAGTCATATGATATCTGTGTTGACCATTGAGACCTTGGTGTTGTGACTCCACAGCTCAAAGATTGTAATAAGTGAAATCAAAGCAGGTTGTCTTGTGGAAAAATTAAACAAAAGGTAAGACATCGAATATTGTGGCTCTGCAGATTATGAAAAGCTGACAATGTAACAATGGCCCCATTAATATAATAAATTAGTGAGCATATTAAATGTCAGCAGTAAAATGCAAAGTGTTACATCATCATAGGATCTATACAGGATGGTAGGGCTTGATAAGATCACATATTTAAATGATATATTCTGTTAAAATGAGCTGCTATCAATATTTAATCACCGTGAAACAAAAATAAAGATAATGAGTTCATTATTACAGATAAGAAAGAGGCAAATTAATAGTTGAGAGGTAGTTTCCTCAAAAGTCGGTGGATCAAAAAGGACTAAAATGACGTGACATTAATCAGAGCTCCAACTAAATGCTGATGTTGCTTTATACAGCGACGTAACTGTTCGCCAATCAGCGAAAGCAGTGATTGCAGATCTCAAAGTAATGCACTTTGACGCTGTTACAATGGATAAACGAGGCTGACACAGCCTTCACACACTGCTCTCTGGGTAAAAGATTGTGCTTTGTGCAGGTACAGTGGGTGGGTCATGTGATTCTGGATGCCAAACCTGGCAATGTGAAGAGTGAGGCAAAAACACAGTGATTAACCAGTGGAAATGTCAAATACATTTTATTCTGGCTTCAATATGCCAATACTCTAGCAATAAAAAAACTTAGTTAATGCATTTCTTACACACATATCCAACCAACATAGAGAGGTTTCAATAAATTACAGTTCAATCTTCTGTATGTACTCTATAGGGTGGGAGAGGATTCCGATCAAGACGTTCCTGATTCTCTTCCTATCTGCTTTCCAGTTCGTATATCCAATGTTCAAGAGCCTGAAAAGGTGACCTGGGCCAGTCCTGCACTTGACCTTTGTTGCTGCTAGGTCTGACGTTCCGATTGTTGTCTCGGGGCCACGAGTTATATGATAAACTTGTGACATGCTAAAGAATTGGCTGCAGTCACCCACAACCATCAGTCCTCGATTCCAACCAAAACAACATTGTACATCTGAGGTTTCTGCATCCAAATAGCACCTACAGGATCTTGGTCATCGTGGTAACAATATTATGACTCATATTGCCAACCCACTGCAGATTTGGTTAGGTTTAGACATAAAAACAACCTGATTAGGTTTAGGAAAAGATCATGTTTTAGATTGAAGTTAGTTTTTTCTCCCAGAGTAGCAATCCAAAAATAACAAAACAACAACAACAACAACAACAACAACAATAATAATAATAATACATTAATATTAATTTGTATAGCAATACAACAATACATTTAAAGTCTATCATGAGCAAGGGCGATTCTACCCTGTCATGCCGTCCTATTCAGGATACAGTTATAAAGAACAAACATTGTTTGTTTGACTTTGAGACAGTCAGTGTTGAAATAGTCGAAGGTTTATTAACTTCACTGCCTGATGCCACATCTCTAGGTTTACATAATATAGATGCCAGATTACTAAAAGCCGTAGCTAAATGTGTGTCCTGTCCTATATGTCACATATTTAACAGGTGCTTTTTTTGCTTCACAGTCAACAGATTTAAAAATAATTCCAATACCAAAACATAGAAATGCTAATTTGAATGGTGCAAATAGCCGATTCAATCATTTTCTAGAAGTCTTAAGTAAAATTGTGGCGGTAATCTTGCATTGTAATGTATGCTGATGATTCTACTATGTGTCATGCTGCTAATAATTGTTCTGCATTAACCAATGTATTGCAACAAGAATTGTAAAAGGTGCTTGATTGGATTGACAAAAATGATTTTAAATGCATCATAATCGAATTCTATGATAATCAGGAGCCAACCACAGTTGGCTAACAACCCACAATTAAATCTTTATATACTGGGATCAAAATTAGAACAAGTAAATCTATTCAAACTGCTGGGAGTCACTTTAAACCATTATCTTTCTTGGTCTCAGCATGTAGACAAGATTATGAAGAAAATGGGAAAGGGTATAGCGCTGGCACATCATTTGTTATGAAAGATCTTATCAATGCATTAGTGTTATCTCACTGGGATTACTGTTCAGTTATCTGGCCTGCATCTAATAAGACAGACCTAAGCAGACTTCAGTTAGTTCAGAATAGGGCAGGACTTGCTTGGCATTTCTTTATGGCCTACTGTTATTCATAAACAAAGATATATTGACAGATTTACCACATTTCTTTGCTGCTGAGCTGCACTATCCTAATAAAATACACAAAATAAATAAATGTTACTTATTGTTATACAAAGCAAAATCTATTTTTCTTAGAAGCTCTGTTATATTCAGAGCATCCTCTGAATGAAATAAACAACCTCACAGCTATTAGGTTCCTAATAAATAAACAATAAACAACAGTATTTTTCTTTCGTACATACAGATCCATAGAATTTGGTTGGAATATGATGGGATTCAGTTCTGTCAGTTTGGTTTGGTCACAATGCTTATAAGTGTGATGGTTCTTAAAAAAATATAACAATAGCTAAATAATAATAACACCTTACACAGGGGTTGATATTATTGTGGTTCATAGGGAAATAGCACATTTCCGGGCAGTAAAATCATAGTTAGTAACTAACTACATTAGTAACTAATTTCTCTAGATCACCATGTTTAATTGAAAAGAACCAACAAAACATTTCTATCAATTCTTGACTTCTCCTGCTTGTCTCTGCGCTGTGCGGAACGATTATCATTTACGGGGACAATTAGAGCGAAGTCAAGTCCTTAACTTTACCGTAGGATCTTTCAGCGGCTAACATGCCCTTAGAATCATGGCTGATGTGTCAATTGGTCAATCTGCCTGTAGACAGACAGAAACCTAATACCCTTTAAGGTTAGATGGCCTTTGTTACCATGGCTACCGTAATATGTAAATGGATAAGGTTTCTAAAAGCTCACAGATAAAAATAATAAGAAGAAGACTTTTACACTCAAACAGTTATCTACTGGGAAATTGTTTACTTCCATCTACTCCAACCTCCTCTTAGGTTTGGTAATCTCAATTTCTTCCATTGCTTATGTCATTAAAAGGAGACCAGATGCCTGAAAATAGTAAGTCACTGGCCCAGTGAGGTATGATGGTTAAAGACAGACAACCACTGGACCTTATTTTTCCAGGCAAACAATCTACAAGGGAAAGTGTTCAAGAAAAATGAATCTTCTTACAAAATAAATCTTTTACCACTGATGATATGTGCTGCCTCTTGTAATCACCCCTCTCCTGTATTTGATCTTTTTTGTGTATATCTGTTGATGATTGGGTGTCTGGTAGGCTAACAAACGGAGTGGTATCAGTGACTAGGTAATAAGCTTTTGCATCAATCATTAAAGGGCTTCCCTGTTATAAATTACCGGTGAAACTGTGTGTTTGCCTGTTTGTGTGTTTACTCTGCATGTTTGTGTGTGTGTGTGTGTGTGTGTGTGCATCTGTTTGTGTACGTGTGTATTTGTGTGTACATTGCATCTAGAAACTTAAAAAAGTTTGTTTAAAATAATTTGAAATGTATTAAAAATAACAAACATAAATATTTAATCTACATAAGTATTCATGTCCTTTGCCGCGACACTCAAAATTCAGCTCTGACAGTTTCTACAACGTGATTGGAGTCCACCTGTGTGAAATTCAGTTGATCGAACATGAAAAGCATACACCTGTTTATATTAGGCCCCACAGTTAAAAGTGCATGACAGACCACAAACCAAGTCCAAGGAACTGTCTGTAGACCTTTGAGACAGAATTTTATCGAGGCAAGGATCTAGGGTGGCATTGAAGTCCCAATGAGCACAGTGGCCTCCATCAGAAGTTTGGAACCACCAGGAGTCTTCCTAGAGCGGCCGCCCAGCCAATCCGGGGAATCGACAGAGAAGGGCCTTAGTCAGGGAGGAGAGCCAAGAACCCGATGGACACTCTGAAAGAGCTCCAGTGTTTCTCTGTGGAGAGAGGAGAACCTTCCAGAAGGACAACCATCTCTGCAGCAGTCTAGTGGAGTGGCCCAGATTGAACATCTCAGGAAACATCTGAAAATGGCTGTGCACCAACGCTCCCCATCCAACCTGATGGATCTTGAGAGGTACTACAAAGAAGAGTGGGAGGAACTGCCCAAAAGTAGGTGTGTCAAACTTGTAGCATCATACTCAAAAAGACTTGAGGCTGTAACTGGTGCTTCAACAAATTATTAAGCAAAGGCGGTGAATACTTATGTACATTATGTGATTTATTTTGATTTTTAATGCGAATACTTTCTGTATGCACTGTATGTATCAGAAAAACATAAAAACAATTGCATTCAGGGTTGTGTGTGTGTTTTCATTTGTGTCAGAGACAATGAGCATGTAACAGAAAAGCAAAGCGATGGAGAAAATGCATGTATCTCACATGAAATCAGTCTTGGTCAGACTCGTTATCCGTTTACGTGTCTATGTTTGTGCAGTATTTGCGTGGGCCTCTAACTGTGCCTCACTCTGATTTATTGAATTATCCAGGGTGATAAGAGGCAGGGTGTGGTGTTGCCTGCACCGTGCTCATACTATTGTGTTGGGATTTGTGTCAGGAAGATGGATTCCCAAATTAAGAAGCATTTTCTCTTCATTTCAACTTGTTACTGCTGCCTGGATAGTGAAACGTACACTGCCGCCTGCCACACCAGGAGCCCAATTTCAAACACTCTTTGGAGTCTGTCAGGGGATCCAGCACCATACCAATTATGCCATTTCCTTATATAGAAATATTATCTAGCAGTATTTTCTTGAATATGACTATTTACCTGTTTTCTTCTGCTGTTTCTTTTTTGTCTTTGTCCTTTTGCTGTCTCGTGACCTTCTTGTCATCTGAAGCAGTGTAGTATTGCTGTTGTAATGAAACTATTAGGGGATTAGGTGACAAAACTTTGATGGCATTTTAATCTTTCAAACGCATGTTTGACAACTAAAATGACTTTTTATTGACTTTTTATTTGGCCGGTTTTAAATTGCAATCACAAAATACGCATTGTCAGCCTGAGTGATTCATCTCAGCTGGACTCCGTTTCCTCTCCCCCCCAGACAGCTGCAGCTCAGCTGTGTTTAGAGGAGCTGCCACACCCTCTGTTAGACAAAGCGAAACTACTGGATGTAATTGTGGTGTTCGTGCT
The DNA here is from genome assembly GCF_033026475.1 of Channa argus. Taxonomy (NCBI): domain Eukaryota; kingdom Metazoa; phylum Chordata; class Actinopteri; order Anabantiformes; family Channidae; genus Channa; species Channa argus. The sequence continues at coordinate 5,525,058 of NC_090199.1, forward strand.
ACAATCAGCGCACTCTTCAAGTGCAAATAAAATGCTGAGAGTTGACTTACTTGCACTGTCGAGCCCTGTACTGTGCTTATGAGGCAGCGGGTCAATTTAACAAAAACTAAAAGGAATATGCGACAGCATCTAAAAGTATCTAAAACCCACCAAAGCCCACCAAAGTGGCTAGTGGAGGTGACTGTTACTGCTGGAATCCACCCACATTTGGCATGTTATCGAGTGTTAATGTCAAGTCCCTCTACTAAAAATGATGGTCCCATGCAACCATTAACTGCAAATCCCATTAACTGCAAATCCCATTAACTGCAAATTCAGTTAAGTTGCAAATGCATGATTAGGTTTTACAGGGAATGTAATTAGTGGCTTATTATGTTCCGAATGCAAAGTTTTTAAAAGGAAATAAATCACATCTACCTGGATCTTGAGTTGGGTGTTTACTTTTTCAAAACCTGCATCTCTACTCGGGTGGGGGAATATACAGTATGAAGGGCTCAGAGCAGAGCTACCCCACTGCAGACAGGGGTAATATGGATCTAATTGCCAAATAAAGTCTAGTCAATTTTGGCTTATGTGTTTTCTGTGGTAACACAAGTCATATTTTAAGTTGAATCGGACATGCCAGGTTCATTTTTATCACCCTCTGGCTGAATCCTTGTAATTCAGACCACTCCCGAGTTTTGCACTGGGAAGTGGAATCATATTAGACGATTGATGAGCTCTGTGGGAAGATTCTTACAGCATTAAAAGCAATATGATTTGATCCTGGCGGGAGAACACACAAGAAGCAGCACAGAAATAAAATAAATATGAAGTTTAAACGTAGTGCTAAGAAAAACAAAAGATACTTGGAGGCAGTTATACTGTACTGTTGGAGATATGTGAGGCATTATTGTTGGTATCTGTACTAGTATCGTCCCGAAGGAAATAATTCAGAAATGACCTCTGTGTCTTAAAACTACTGCTTAGTGTCGTGACGGATGAGGTAAACGTTGCAAAAATAAAGAAATCACTTGTCAAAATGCTTGTTAATAATCTGAAACCGAGGGTGTGTTTTCGATGACCAGGACTTTTGGAAACACCTCCCACCCTCACATATCATACAAGCACTTAATGTACCCCTTTGTCTCAGAATAGGAACTGGATAGGAAGTGCAATTGGCACAGAATTCAGATTATTAAGGGACCACTGTCTGCACATAAATGAGCTGATTGCTGAAATGCGCATAGTTTGCAGATTCCCCCTGTTATTTCATTTCTGTCTCTTCTATAATATATATACACACACACAGATCTCACATGCATCCTTCGTAAATACAGAGAAGAGGTAATGTGTTTGGAAACCAGCCTGTATGACATTTCCCCCATAATTAAGACGACTTAACTGAGCGATTCATTCGGGAAAATATGTGGTACTTATCCAAACAACATATTCCACATCCTATAGTCATGTTAGAAAGCTAATATAGCCTAACCTCCCAAAGTACTATTAGAAAGCACATTAGCTATTACCCACATGCTGAAGGAAGTAGCTGAAGCAATGCAGCCTTGAGAATTTAGTGGCACTGCAAATAACCAAGAGTCAAGCTTGATTTGGGCGAATATAATATGCAATTTTGTTTACAGTATGCTTCTGTGCATTGCTGTGTTGCAAGTGAAAAGACACAAGGAATGTTGAAAGTGCACCACTGTAGAGGCAGCAGCTACAGAGTGGAATAATAAACAGCAGATTTAGTAATGAGTTTCCTTCACGTGTCTGCTAAACATACCAAGATATTTTAATGCACTGCCACCAATAAAAAGGAGGAGCCCTTTGTATTTTTTTTTTTTCAGACAGAAGCTGAAATAGTGTTTCTCTAAAAGAAGCTCATTGTGTGATGGGTTTTCTTTGAAGTTTCAAGAAACAGAGCAGAGCAGCAGTTTTTGACAAGTACCTCAATTGCTAAGACAATCAATTCAGCAGAAATGATTTATGAAATATATAAATATGTGTGCTTATTTGCTTGCCACACAAACTCTTGAATGGAGCAGCTCCTTGTAAAGTGCGTCAGTCAGAATTCAGAGAGGCTGAGTAGCCTGTGGATTAAAAATAATATGTTTTTGTTATTGAACTTCATATTTACAGGAAAGGACAAATACTCAGCAACAAATTTCACAAAGCAGGATAGAAGGCATCACAGTTCACCTTTCAAAAGTTTTTTTTTTTTTTTTTTTTTTTTGAGCAGAAATAGAAAGGCCATGCTACAAGATGCAAATCCTTTATAAGCACTGGAAAACCAGATTGGAATTTAGACAGGGACAAAAGCTTTATAGATCGAAATTAACCTCTACCAAGGTGACAAAAAAGGACAAAGTGTGCAGGAAGAAAGAATCTGTTCATGATCCAAACTATACAAGCTCATCTCTAAAGCATAGTGGAGGTGTGTTGTTTGGCCACGGCTGCTCTGGAATAGATCCACTGATATTTATTGATGTAGTGGAAATGGAGTTGTCCACAGACCACAGTGTCAGTGGTTCGATCCCCTGTCCCAGCTACCTGTCAAAGTGTCCTTGGGCAAGACACTGGGAAGGGACAAGCTGACAAGATGGGAAAACACACTGGAGTCCTTAAATACACAGAAGAGTGAGGAGGTGACAATATGATCTGGGGCAGCTGAGTGAACTGGAGATCTACACACTGCAACCCAAAAACATAATATGTGCTGGTGGTGTTAGAAAAAAAGAAGGTACCCGACAGCTGCTTCCTTACCACCTTTTAACCCTCCAGGTGACCCTGCTTCCCACGTAAGCCTGTTCGGGCCATCAGCCACTACGAAGGAGACACACACACATGTTAATAAACTTTAACTGGGAGGGAAGGTGCACCGACAAGAGGGGCTCACAACAAATACCACCAAATGCAAGCTACAATCCTGAACCTTATTGTCATGTCTATGTTTTGATCTTAAACCCAGTATAAACTGAAAATAGATGAATTGTAATTTCCCATTGCCATTAGATCCTGTGCCTTTTGTTTTTCTTTCTTTTTTTTACTAAACATACTATTGTTTTTTTTTTGTCATTTACAAAGCACTTTGAATTGCATTTATCTTTATGAAAGGTGTTAAACAGGAAAAGATTTGAGTTGAAAAACTCAGCTCGTCTGCCACAATCCGAGTGCTCTGCGTATCTGAACACAGCCATAAAAACAGTGCTGCTGTTGTCAGACGGGATATTTTAATGGAAATAATTGGTGTGTAGAAAAATCTTAATAAATACGTTAAATGTCAACAAAGAGAATTTTTATGATAATCGTCAACATATCTTCTTTAACTTAATAGAAAACAACCTCAGATTGCAATGACGTTGCCCACAAAAACATGTTTGCATATCAGTTTAGTTGTAAAGAAGCATCCATTTGGGGACAGCATTGCTGTACCAAGTGTTCATTGATCCCTCTGCAAAGTAAGAGAGTTGTGCGATTCACTCTGTAAATCAATGAGTAACATAGCAGAAAGAAACACAAACATTTCATGGAAACTAATTAGAGTACGAGGAAGAGATCCATGGTCTCTCTGTGTGTAAACTGCTGCAGTAGCTTCGGGATAATCTATAATGGAAAAAGGATTGATTGTGTGGAGAAAATGGATTTTCCTCCATGCTGTCAGACTTTAATGGTTACTGCATTGTTTACCTTTATGTTGGTTCGTCTGCTGTTGGCAACTGCCTATAAGGTAAAGCAATTGCATGCAAAGCACACGGGGCTATGATGAGTGTGTGCCAGTGTCGTTTTTATGTATATGTTTATCACGATGCAGTGTGTGCCACTTGTTTTCTGAGTTTCTATGCCTGATTTCAAGTCTGCATCAGTTTAATCCCACAAATGTGTAATTATATGAGCGTGTGGACACAATGTGTTTAAGTGTGAGCACATGCGAGCAGGCGTGAATATGCAGATGATAGGTAATTGCTTCTTGCTTAATTCTTTCATCCATATAGAAGACGTTTGGATGGTGAGAAGAGTCGTTTGTCAGCCATGTTGAAACGTCTGTAATTAATTTGATTGGCAGCAGTCTATGGTGGCAGGAAAGGAAACTATAGAAAGTGAAAGACAAGTGAAGTGAAGAGGATGCAGAGGACAGAGTTAGATGGAGGCACATGATTCGCTGTGGCGATCCCTGAAAGGGAGCAGCCGAAAGGAAAAGAAGAAGAAAGTGAAAGACAAATTCAGTTAATTTAGTTTCCGTATCCCCATGTTTAGTCCCATTTGAATTGACTGGGAGACAAAAAGGTAGTGAATGACTGAATACCAAATGGCAATGTGGGCATGAACGGTACTGTAGTGTCAGCCCTGTGATAGACTGGCAACCTGTACATGGTGTATCCCACCTCTCAGCCAGTGTCTGCTGGGATTGGCTCCCCCACAGCTCCACGCTGTGGATCCCCCACAGCCTTAATCATGATAAGCTTTACCAAAAAAAAAAAAAAGCGATGGATGGATTTCCTTGTAAATAAAACCCAAATTTGGGTTGATGAAAGACCCTCTATCAGACTGAAGCAACAGACACTGAAGCAACAGACATGTTCAGTGGTCGGCAGTTCAACTATTGTCATTAAGAGAGTCCTTTCCACCCATCTGTTCAAAAGCTGACATAGACCAGATAAATTCAACACAGTGTCTCACATGCCTGAATAACAACTTTTACAGAGCCTTCAAGGAAAGAAATGACCATTTCCAGATAAAAAGTCAGTTTCCCTGGCCTTTTCGATTTTTTGGCTTTCATTGCCTTCACCACTTGTAATTCTTTCGAGCCTCTGCAGTTCCACTTCTGAAAGCCTGTTACCACCTGCTCAGTGTCACTGTACTTGTGGTGATCAGTGACAGGTTGAGCTAAATGCTTACCTCATTGTAATTTAATGATTTATATATGATGGCTGTCAGCAACCTTCAACGTGGTTCCAACTAAATAACCACATCTTTGTGCCATCATTGTAAAGATACGTTTTACTTTCCTGAGTAGTTCTTAGTTGAGACAAGCCAAAGACATTTCTATACCCCTACCTGATACTTTGAGGACTAAGTTTTTGACCGCTGTATGGTTTCTTTGTCTCTCCCAGTAGATGCTATCAGATCCTCAAATGTTTTATTTTTTTCCTTTTATGAGTCCAATCAATGCGAAAGCCAAAGCCAAAGGGCAGACAGTGCAAGTCCCAACAAACAAGACAATCTAACGCAGTCGGGCAGCCAGACAGATTAACAGCACCGACATAATTAGCTCCTAGAGCTGTGTGTGTTGTCTTTATTATGCCTGTCTAGTCAGGAATGCACACAACAAGCTACTGGGAGAAAGGTTTTCCAGTAAAATGTCTCTGCTTGGCAGTCCCATCTGTTTTCTCTGGGTATTATGGTTATTGCTGTCTGAGTGGCTGATGAGAACTACTGAATGTCTTCAGTTGCAGGGAAGATTTTTTAATTCCCTCTTGGTGGTTCCACAGAACAAACTAAATATTTGAAATGTCAATTAAATGATAATGCATTAAAATCATTATAGTGAATAGTGTCATACTGTAACGCAAAAAAGTTGGATTGCTAAAATTAACAGTATGACTAATAAAAAGTGAGTCATGAGTTGGAGTCTAACTCCAAAGTCCCACGTGTAGCTAAGTTTAGGCATTTTGGATAAGGTTAGAGAAAGATTCTAGTTAGGTTTGAAAGTTATTAGACACGTGTATGAAATCATTATGTCATCTTTACTTATTAGCCACAGTGTTTCCCTAACGTTTGCCAAGTGCTGATGGCCAAAACCCAACTATAAAAGCACCAACAATGTAGTCAGACAATCTGGATGTTGTACTGAGCAACCGGATATTGTTGTGAAAAAGAAATGTTGTCTGGGAACATTTTATTGTTCTGTTCTGTAGCAACAAATGAGTGTCCTTCTTCTGTTGTAGTGGCCCTTTGTTTGACCGGAATGCAGAATAAACGTATCAACAAACATATCAGAGAGCAACTTTGTTGGCCATCTCATCAGGAAATAATTTAAACCTGCGATGCTGTGTGGAGTTCATTAATTAACAGAATAAAACAACATGCATGGTTTATCCTGAACAAGCTGAGCGTTACTGTTTACTACACTGAAAGCAAGCTGTGTGATAAAAAGGGGAAAGGGCAGCCAGGATTACTGTAAACCGTCTTCGCACAGCAGAGCATCTTAGATAGAACATAGCAGCCACCAGAGAAGTTACATAGGAGTCATATCTGTAAACTGGACTTTGATCCTGAATGTGAAGGGGACGAACCTGCTGCTGCACAGTTAAGATCATGTCCAAGTTTCTGAACAAAACCATTTTTTTATGCATTTATAAGCAGGGCAACTTAGATTTACCACAAACATAAAGCATTAGTCTAGATTTGTTCGCAGCTGAGTAAAAGAAAGTCTCTGATTTTCAGGCTGGCTTGGTTGTCACAGTGAGCATAGTTTCAAAAATACATTTTTAAAACATAGCTATAATAGTGTTTAGTAATTTAGCAGCAGAGCAGCTCCACTTTCATCCACCTCAAATCACAATTTTAGTATTGCCAGCTCTTAACTATGTGAATCATATTGACACACGTCTTTTTTTGGTGTACAGAAACGTGACTAGTGATCTTTCGAGTGCCCATCACACCAGTTTCCTATTGGCCCCTCGATGGGTGATCATTGTGTGTCTGGTGTTCTCTCTTGAATTAGAGCTAAGCTATTAGCATGTTTTGACCTGAGTGCAGAAGGAAAGAAATGGGCCCTTGGCCGAGAAAAGCTGGATCTTATAATGTGAGGCAGATGCTGTTGTCATTTGCCACTCGACTCCATTGATTCATGTCCTAGTAATCCTGAGGAATAACAAGAATTTATGAGGGTTATAATACACCACTATATATTTTGATTAGTTTGAGTTTCAGCCCTGGCCATCGTGATGTGCATATAGTTAAACACAAGATGGATCCAAAAGCCAGTAATAATAAAATCACGTGGCCATATTGGGTAAAAATGGTATTGTGTTTTTATCCAGACCCCCTTATATAGCAAACAGAGTCATACTGTTTACATGATATATTACAAAGAGTGAGACACAATCAGTTATCAAGACACGTGCTGGAACCTGTTGGTATCCAGTCTGCAATCCACACTCTGTTTGTGAGAAAAGAGAGTGGCCAACATCTCAGTTAAGTTGATTATATAGTTAATAGTATATAATTAATAGTTGGCAAAGCAGGATGGAGATGTAATAAGTCCTCCGACTCACAAGGTGGTGCTGAACTCCAGTCTATAAGAGAGAACACGCAGATGAGTAACTTAGCAAAGACCTGTCAGTCTAAACATGAATCAAGACTTACTAAAGTGAGTGGGTAGACGAGCTTAATCTGGAGTAGAAGCAGGAGTCTTTACGGGGAAGAGCGAGTTGGGTCCTGGCAGTGTAGGCTGATCCTTATAGATGCAGCGAGGGTGAGTAACTTGAAGAAGTGGTAGGGGAACGGTGGGGGGTTGTCGCCTGGGGAATATGTAGTGGTCTCAGTCTGTAACACAGAGGCAGGCCTGGTAATGAGTGTGTGGAACCTCCCTGTGGTAAATCTCCACTCCCTGAGAGGGAAAACAACTCCACATCCCTTTTAGTGACACAGTGCACTAGTGCAACAGCCTCTTAGCTCTGGATTCCATGATTCTCTTTTGGGACATAAACTTGGTTCCTAACATTGGTGTACATGAGAATCCATGAAACACATGAAAATCCTGTCAGTGGATATTTACTTGGTGAAGTCCTTGGTACACGTCACCATAAAACGTGTGGGAGACATTCGTATGAGCTCGTGTATTCACACGGCTTGGTAACAATGTGTACTTGGATTGACTAAAGCATAAACATGGAGTGGTAGATCTTCTCTTAGTAATGATGTGGTTAGGGTTCTTGACTATCTTGACTCTTCATGGGCAGATAACAGTATTCCAAATCCTTAGCAACGCAATTTGGTCGGCAACAGAGATGGAAGTGATTACTCACAGGACCAGAGCGTCAGGAAGAGTCGGGTCAATAAACGTAGCCTGGTCCAAACCGTAGATAGCCATGATGAACTTGATGAGGGCTGGAAAGTCGCGGTGAGAATGCAAACGATCTGGCGGAGAACTGTGAGCAAAGCTGAACTCAAATCGCGAGGTTAACAGGTGTAAACGATTAGGAGTGGTGATGAGTGGTAAAGCTGGATGACAACAGGAAATGGAAGAAAACAGCAATGCAAGAAGTAGATTTTAATTCAATGAAATTAATGTCACCATGTTTTATCATGTATTATGTGAATAATCTTAAAGTCGTTCAGATTGCTTCTGCACTACTATTCCATTCACAGTCAAACAAATGAACGGCATCAAACAGACTGCAACATGATCTCTGCAGGAATCACACTTTAAGCTCCAGTACTGGTTTATGACATTCCTGAAAAAATGGTGACAAGCAGAACCGGGAATGTGCTGCGGATCCTGAGGCATAACTTTTTCAGGAGAAACATTTACTTCTGCTTTTACTTTCGGTGTGTTCTGACAGTGAAAAGGCTGAAGTGGCTGCTGTTACACAGAAGACATGAGATGAGGAAGACTTAATTAATCCCAGAGAGAGCTGATGAATCTCCCGCGTAGCAAACCGTAAACTAATGACCATCAATTAAATAAAACAGTGAATAAATGTTAGAAATATGAACAATGGGGGTTGACGTTAAGACCTAAATGAGCCCACAGTGGCTGCTAATGTATTGCATTGTAATATCAAATTCCTTTTTATACCCAAATGAGCTTCGAGGATGGGTGGTAACTATTCTTGCTACAGGACAGATGATAGCAACAGCTATGTTGTAAACTATAGACGTGTATTTGCAACTTTGCAGCACCAGTAACATCACATCTGATATGAATAATTTGTTTTTTTCAAGCAAATATCAAATCTCACATGTTCATAAGACTTATAATAAGAACACATGCTTTTGTTTTTAAAGCACCACAACAATTATCACAAATCTGTGATGGCATTAATCTACAATTGTTAAAATTACATAATCCAAACAATTATGCAACGTAGAAATAAAAACATAAAAAGGCAGCTTGAGGTCATTTATTTTCCATATTTTGCTTACAAAATTAATGAACACTCTTCCTGGGTCTCCCTTTCTCCCCCTATAGCCTCACAAACTATTACAAGGCCTTGAACATGACGGACTTGGCTGTTTCTGTATTTAGAGTGTGTGAAATTAATGCACTAGAAAAGCCGTGTCTGTGTTACTGTTGGATGCTCCAGGAGCACTGCCATTTGATGCCATGGGAAAGACTTTATATACACCCAAACACTGCATTAGCATTAGGAAAAAAAAAAGTTACTAGAGATATTAAATAAAAACAAACAGTGACAACGAGACCCACGTACTTGTTACTATAGTAACCACATGCGCCACGTTGGGTTTTGATCGTCATTAATGCGTAAAACATCTCGCACTAGAGTCAAACCTCCGTCTCCTGTGGAAAATTCCTGTTTTGTTGTACCATCCACCGCCTTGTCCACCTCTCTATGAGACTTTTATACTTTTTATACTAAGTCATTGCTCTAGGCATCAACCATTGAAGCATCAGGGTCTCTGTCACGCTACACTGACAGCTCTGATCACCGACGCAAACGGGCAACCTAGGCGACAGCATGTAACACAGAAGGGACCGGACAAAGTAATGCTTTTTGACAACCCCGGAATGAGAATGGGCTGAAATTATCCATGTATAACTGAAATAAGGTGCCTGGAAACTGCATATGAATTCAAAATAATCATATGACATCTTAGCTTAAGCTCCTGATGTCGTTCAAGCATTATTATGATTATAATGGAAGATAATAAAAGCAAGTGCATAGCTACAGTGAATTGGTGTGAAATGGTGGAAAACTCAGATACCAAAGAGGAAGGTGTTTCTAACATCAAATGTGCACTGGCACCAGAAAGCAGCCCTGGTGGATGATAACCCACATGTTTCCATGGACCCGTCTGGAACTTACAAGGTCCCTCATAAAATACTCATTTGAACATCACTGCCCTCGGTGAAGTGAGGCAAGAGGAGAGGTGGCTAACATGCTGCAATGATTCCTGAGGCATGGTGGCGGAAAGATAGCTTCCTCGGGGGCTGAGGAATGGCTACAATGCTACTAAACATGGATATCACATTATTGAGACACCAGTCTGAGGACGGGGTGCTTGTAGTAAGTCCTCATTTGGGAACATAAGCTTGAGGACGACAAGGAAAGAGGGTGTTGATGAAGGATAGAAAATGGGACTAGCCAGTCCATCAACAGAGAGAGTTGGTGTCACTGAGTGAGTTTAGGCAGGAAGGGAGCAGATGTTCTTGTGTATGTTAATGTAAGCAACTTATTTTTAAAGGAGCAGAGAACTGACTTCGGAGAGATATTGATAAGAGAAAAGAAACTGATGCGGTGGAAAGTAGAATTGTATGAGTGTGTACATCGTGGGGAACGCATGAGTTTTTGATCTGGGTTCTCAACCCTGGTCCCCTCTGTGCATCTTAGACAGCAGATTGACTTTAAGGCAACATTGTCAACATAGCCGCTCGCTCGATGTGAATCGTCAGGACAATTCCCTGCTGTATTGACACACCAATGGGACATTACACAGACCTCAGAGTAGGGACCTGGACGCATGGGGTGACGTCTGTTTAATGTCGGGGCCAATTTGCATTCTCACTTGCAGTGGTCCAAGTGCATGTCTTGCACAATAGCTAAAGACAGCTGAACAAAAGTGTCTGTGTGAACAAGGGATAAAGTCTGTCCTCAATCAAGAAATGTGGGTGGTTCAAAATCCAGAGCTAAGAATTTGTGGGACTATTTGCAAGCGTGAGTGTCATGGAAGCGGTTTGGCAGTATATTAATCATATATAAAACACTTCCACGGTTACTCAGAGCATGGGTGCAATTCCAATTATCCATTCGAGGACAACAGCGACTCAACAGTTTGCCACGGGGCTGAAATCAAAGACGCCGAAAAAACAGAGGCAAGAGGAAGACAAAGTAATGAGGGAGCGAAGGAAAATAAAAGAAAGCATCGAACAGGAAAGCGACAGAGAATCTCACAAAGACAATAATGTGTTAGTTAAATGTTAATTAAGCCGAGACAAAAAGCAAGCGCACAGGGCACCGCATTATGAAAGTAAGCATGAAAGAAAGAGGAAGTGTTCAGAAACAAGGGGGAAACGAGTGCGTTCACAACAGATACATGAAGGTATAGAGAAAGCGAAGGCGGCAGGGAGGCTTAAGGATTAACCTATTAACGCAGCAGGTTTGTCATGCTGTAAGCCTCTTTGGAGGACCTTTCCAAGCTGAGAAGCGGTGAGAATGTCAATTTAGGCGCTTTCTCTGCTGGTAATTATGCTCTATCTCTGGGCTAACAGCTTCTTTTGCATGGACAAGGAAGAGATATTAAAAAGAAATGATATTCAAGACACACTGAGGAGAGAAAGGATCCTTATGGGCAGTGGAGGCACAGTCAGCATCTAATTGTCTGACATTGGAAATGTAAATGGTTTGACAAACCACAGTCACATCCTCTATATTATTCATCAGGACTAGTTGGATCTGCAGCGCTTCAACTAGTTTCTAATAAAAATCTCCTGTGAGCTCCAGTGAAAGCACAAAACAAATCATTAAAGCTTTCGCCTTTGTTTCACATTCTGCACATTCTGCAACTCTGCGGCAAATTAAAATTGCTGACAAATGTAGCAGCTTTGTGATAATTTTAAGGCTTCGTGCAGACACTTTTTGAAGAAGTGGTTTTGATGTGTCTACTCTTTGATTTTGCCTCCACTTCAGAACGCAGTAAAATCCCAGTAATGAGTAGTTTATACAGTTAAACTGTATATAAAACTGCAAACTATATTTTTTCAACATCGAAGTCAAAAGCATCAGAGGCCAAGTTCTTTTGTCTTTTAGTCTTGAGTATGGACCAGGAACAAAAAACACAGGATCCTGTCACAGCACTGTCGTCTATTTGATATTCCCTCGATGTTCCAACGCATTCTCAGCCCACAACATCAGGTAATGACACTTCCTAAGGCGTCAAATTGCTTTTTCAATACCATATGGCCTATGCACTGTACAGATGTGCTGCAGGTCACTGTAGGTGATTTGTACACATACACAAACACACACACATGGGGCTAGATTGTCATGTCAGAGCACACAGAGCTCCACCCTCCTCCCCACTGCGATTGGCAGCTCAGCGTCTGCTTACCAACTCACGACCCCTTGCATTTGCACAGTGCCCTCGTTAAGCAAGTGAAAACCTGTGTTTTGCCTTCTGGTCCTTGAGCCTTGAGCTCAGCACTGACCAACTCACACTCAGACAAGTTGCTACATGGTGTATTGTGTTTCCTGTGTTTCCTTGTTGGAATACTCCTATAAACACTGTTACTCCCATGCACTGGTGTGGAGTTTCGCGCTTTGCTCCTATTTGCCTAAATATTACAGGAAGCTGTATTTCCCAGAGAGAAACTGTGTAGCGTTTTTCTTCTTCTCTCATCGAGTCCTTTAGGATCAGAACTGGACAAATTTTGGCACAGTGGCCAACAGGGGTATTGCAACTTCCACTTTAGTCACATGTTGCACACTGGCCCAAAAAAGCAGTGTTCTCATTGAGAATAATAGTGAAATATTTTGACCCAAATTAATCAAATTCGGCTAATACAAACAGTAATTTATCAAAGTCTACAATAACAATGGGATTATTTTGTTATTGTGTGTTGGGAATCAAATCCTCTTTCATCTTGCAAAGCATCTTTCCTCGGAAACTATTAGTCTTTCAGTGTTGGGCATGATATCACATTCAAGTTCTGTTGATTTCAAGTTCTGTTGATTTCTCTTTCAAACTCAATAACTATGGAGAATGGCTTTGGATTCTCCAAAGCTTTGGAATGTTCCCGGGTGCAATTTACCCCAATTAATGCCATTTTCCAAAAAGTGTTCCCTCATTTAGTATTCCCTATGATAGTGGTTCACAACAAACACATTGCAGATATGAACGGATAATGTGCTTTGGATGCTGACGTGAACGTGCAGTAATATTAATTCTGTTTTTTTTTTTTTTTTTCTCTAAACTAGAACCTTTAGGAAGAAATCTAGGGGAAAGAGAATAGGGACATTTGTCTAAAGAATACTGACTTTGATGCCTAATTTAGCTGAAGCTTCGCATTAACTTAGCTGAACTTTGGAGTGCACTTTCACAGAAGCAACTTTAATTTCTTATAATAGTTGGGTTCTGGGTGAAAAGCTTCAGGGTTGATGGGAAAAGATCTATTCTCATGTGCAAATTGGAACATGAATAATGTTTTTAAAACAGACTGAACCCATTTTTTAATGTTTATACTTCTAACATCACAGCTCTCTAACAAGCCAATTAGCTGTAAAATTAAAACCGTTATAAGAAATAGTTCAAATTTGTTGTGGACCATTTATTCACTACTAATTGAATTGTTTGCTAATTAAAATTTTCAAAGATGTTAGTAGATATTAAAAGCGGCCACACACAAAAGTTAGAAATTGCTATAAGGAGTATTGTAATGTGTTATTAAAATAATGTCAGAAATGATTAAAATCTATCAAGTTGGGGCTTGTTTCAGAAAATAAATGGTACCAAGCCTGTAATAATAAACGGGATTACTCAAGGTGTGTATAATAGGGGCGGCAATAGCTCAGTTGGTAAAGGCAGTTGCTTACGGACCACAGGGTGAGTGGTTTGATCCCCGGCCCTGGCTATATGTCGAAGTGTCCCTGGGCAAGACCCTGAACCCCTAACAGCCCATTCCCCCTCCCCAGCGATGCAGTGCCGGTCCAAGCCCGGTAGAAATTGGGGAGGGTTGCGTCAGGAAGGGCATCCGGCGTAAAAACTGTGCCAAATCAACATGCAGACAATGATCCGCTGTGGCGATCATCATCACTCAAGAAGGTGTGTATACATCCTAAAACTAGGTTACTTCAAGAACTCGGTTCTGAACAGAATTATGAATCCAGGTTAAGAATGTCACTCTTTGTCTCTTCCACTCCTCACTCTATGTGGCTGAAACAATTTCATCTTTTTTTATTGTTGTTCTAATCCATCTTCCTCTCCCTTCTTGTCAACTGTTGCTTTTTAAGCAGCTTCGGGCCTTCTCTATCCCTCTCTTCTCATTTCCATTTTGTTTTCCTTTTTCACTCTGACACATCCAAGTTCTATTTTTGTTTTCCTCCACAGCTTTTGCAACAGACAGTTCGACTCTGAACGTGTTCTCATCTGCAACAGCCGAGGTAACAAAATGAAGCGGGGTACTAAACAATATCCATCTGCAACAATATCCCTTTAGATAACAGTCATTTTTCTCTCTAAAAGAAACCATAGGTGACATGTTGTTTGTGACCTTTGAACCCTGTCTGTCTGAGTTAATTTTATTAACATATCATTCATTCCTATGAGTTACTTTCATCCAAAGTAACTATTTCTGCAATGCAATGCTGTATTATACTGTGCATTTACAGTAAAGCAGCGCAAAACTCACACTGCAACTATGCACATAAAAACATCCGCTTTTAAGTGGTCTGATACTAGTCGGGTGCAGACAGCTTGTAACAATGTATTAATCTTATCATGTGACCGGCTACAGAGCCTGTGTGTGTCTTTGAAAGACAATGGCATCATTTTGAGTTGTCTAAGTTGTGATTAGAGCCTTATTGCAGGTTTCTTTCTAAGACTGAAAGTTGCAAGGTTAAACAAAAGTGCCCTGGTCACAAGTTTTGATGTGTTATATCTATATATATGAAAAATAAATTGGCCCATATTTACTAAGGAATTAATATGCTGACGAGCTGTTTTGAACAAGGTGCCTCACTGACATCCCTGCAGTTGATTATAACTGATAGAAATACTGCATCTCATTCATTTTAATGAGGCCGCTGCATTGGTACAACAGGTGCAGTGCCGTACACGGCTGCGGTAATAATGCTTTGTGGTTCAGCAAAAAGCTTTTGCATCAGTGCATCACATTCTCAGCAGCCATTCGTACAGTGACATAATCAGAATAACAGGAGGGCATGGCAAGGGTAACATGTAGAACATAGCCTTGAGTGGTGAAGGTGGTGGGAATGTCGGAGCATTTTTTTTTTTTTTACTGCTGCACCAGCACTGTGTAGCTGTGCTGTGGATAAATGTGGAGTTCAGGTTGCACTCTGACAATGATGCTATTTAACACAAATGTCTGCCGTCAGGGCCAAAGGTCTGTCCACATTATGGTAAAGTGGTGGTAAAGTGTGTGTGTGTGTGTGTGTGTGTGTGTGTGTGTGTGTGTGTGTGTGTGTGTGTGTGTGTGTGTGTGTGTGTGAATCTTCTACATTGCGGGGACAATGATTTTTAGCCAGTCCTCTCAAAACAAAAGATTAGGTTTAAAAGTAGTATTAAGTTGAGGTCAAGATCAGAGTAGAGAGCTACGGTAGGTAGTGACTTACAACAAGTACAAGTGAAACGTGTGTGTGTGTGTGTGTGTGTGTGTGTGTGTGTGTGTGTGTGTGTAACCTAACTATGAGGACATTTCGTCAAAATAACCATGCTGTCCGGGGACAAAATTACTGTCTGACAATGTAAAACCACTTAACAATAGGCCAATTATGTTGTCCTGCAGGCAGCATGGTTGTAGAGTGGTTAGTGCTGCTGTCTCACAGCCGGCATCGGCTTCAGGCCCCCATCATCCCCCAGCACTTTCTCCAGGAGCAGTATCATAGTAATATAACAAGTGAAATAGTTTATGATTCTTCGTATAGAGTAACAAGTAATATTACCTATTAACCAATAACAAGATGTCATTATGCCAACAGTGATGCTGCAATCTGATTGGTTGTTTAGGAAGACAGCTGGCTTCTCCTTCGATACGTAAAAGGACACTTAAAAGGCAACTTTTGGTTTTAGTTGGTAATGATGGTCAACCTGCTTTTCCAGAGCTCCTGCAGATGACTTCATCTGAACTCCTGATGATGAAAAACTCCTCTTCTAGCTAAAAAAACTTCTCCAGATGACATCATCCCGAGGAGTTTTTCAACTAGAAGCGGAGAAATGTTTTAATGAAGGGAAGTCTTTAAAGTACATTCACATTCTAAACTAAAGCCACAGAAAGCAAGTCAAACAAGACAACAAGCAGAGAGTCCAAGAAGTCAAGGAGATGGGATGAGACTGAAAGGAAAGAATGTGAATAAGATGAAAGAGATTAATAATGGCAACGTCACTTGCTAAGAAAATTAAACTCAAGGATCATGCCTTCAAGACATCATGGAGAGAAGATTTTAGTTTTATATTGTTGTTTTCCCCAACGTCAGAAATAAAATTGGATTTTGAGACGAAGCATGAGAACGTTTTCAAATGATCAGGCAGAATCCACCAAACATGCCATGTCCAGGTCTGAGTAGCAAGCCAGACCCTTCACAGTATTTGCCACAGAACCATTCATATTATACACTAAGGAAGCTTAGTATATAAGTAGTATAAGCTTTGCCAAACAAAGAGATATTCCTGTGTCAGCCAGAAGTGTTCAGCATCAGAGAAATGGCGGATAATGTCAAAGAGAGCAGCCGGGTTTGACTTGACGCAAATGTGAATGTGAATAATACAGCGCGCTAGTTTCACAAGACGCTTGATTGAGTGTAAGAAAAGAGGTCTGCTGTTTAAAGCCAACATTTGAAACGTGCACTTTATGTCGAAAAGGTTGCTGACACCTGACGTAAAGTATATAGAGAGTAAGATGGAGGGGGAGGGAGGGGGGAAAGCCATGAGTCACAAAACTGACGTACAGACTAAAATATTACTGACAAACCATCATCATAGCCACATTTGCAGTAAAGCCAATTGTGCAGTAAACCAAGCTAATTTTTTAACTGACACTGAAAAAAGCAAAGTGTCTCTGGAGGCTGCACACGTTAGCATTAGAGACAATTAGAAAGAGTGCGCTGATTTAAGCAGCAGTGGACCTGTATTTTTGTGCTTAACACAACACCTAAAGTTTCTTCTCACATTTTAATTATGTGGGTTTTGCAGTTAGTACTGTAGCCTGAAGGGTGTGTGTGTGTGCGGTTGTGTGTGTGTGTGCGTGTGTCTACCTGAGAACAAATTAAAGCCCTCCGACAAAGAGAGAGTAATAACATTCATTAGTCACTGGGAAGCAATAGACAGAAAGTGAAGCACGTGCGCATACTTTCAGCCCTCAAATTTAAACTATAATATATTCAAATTGGAATTTCACTGCCATCAATATCTATACGAGTTCATCAGCCCCATGATATGAATATGATTGAATGTGACATGAGTAATCAAACATAATCCGTCTCTCTTTCAGCCCCTCATCTTTTATCACCTCCGTTAATCACTTCACACTCACTTCCGTCTCGTGTTGTCACGTGGAAAACGCCACCGCGCCAAGCTGTGGTCCAGCTCGAAGGAAATCCAGGGAGCGTGGGCCTCGATGCCGGAGGTGATTTTCTAGAAACAAGTTGGATCGATGGCGGCTTAAGTTATGGATCCCATGAGCTCTAAAAAAATGAACAATGAACAAGTGGATGATAATCACGGTTATAGTTAATGGATGAGATTCTCTCCTCGCAGCATGATTTATTTAAAGCTTTGCTGATCTGTAGTTTTGCTCCATCAATGAATTAAATAACTAAAGCAGGTCTAGGAAAGTTTTATTTTTTATTTTTTAACATTGAATCAAGGTTGG
Source organism: Channa argus (assembly GCF_033026475.1). NCBI lineage: Eukaryota > Metazoa > Chordata > Actinopteri > Anabantiformes > Channidae > Channa > Channa argus. Next base: position 5,542,831 of record NC_090199.1, read on the forward strand.
TTTGAATTAACTTTATTGACATAATTTACAAAGCAAAAAAAAAAAATCTTTACCCTCACAGCCTCTGGTCACTTTGCCAAAACTTAAATTTTGATCTCATCCTCCGTCTTACATGCTAATTGTCCAGCTGTACTTGTGTCGTGAACCTGGTCCTGACCTCTTCAGCTATTGATCTGTTTGCCCTCAGTGTGCTCGCTCACTCATACACTTACGTTCTCTGCTTTCCGTCTCTCTCCCCTTATCGCCTGCAGGCCACATTCAGCTGCTGCCTCTCACCTGATACCTCGCCGACCAAACTCGTGCACACTCCCTCACCTTTCTTACCTGCAGTTCCTTTTTATTGTCTTTCCGTTCACCTCGCCCCATCTACCCTCACCTGGAGTTCATCTTTGTAAATTAGTCCCTTCACTGACTCGTCACACCCTCCTGCTTTGTCTTACCTGCTCTCTCTCTCTCTCTCTCTCTCTCTTTATATATATATATATATATATATATATATATATAGACCTCCTAAGGTCAATACGCGGCCACTCTACCAACAAAATATTCAGATATAAATTTCATTGGGAAATGTGTGTTTTGAAATTAATTCTTATGAAAATTAATCTGCCATCATTTCCTTCTTAATCCTTCATTTTTGCTCTCTTCTCTCTTTATTGGCAATCTTGTCTGTTGGCTCTTGTCCACGTGTGTGTGTGTGTGTGTGTGTAGGTGCTTTTGCATTTTAAAATCACTTGCGTCAACTTTTCTTTCTGTGTGTGCTAATCCTCATTAAAACTGGCTTAATTTATGTTGCATTCAAAGGAAACGGTAGCTTTTCCAGTGACACCCAACCAGGGAGGATTATGCGCTTTGCGTTTGTTTGGTTATGATGTCTGTGTCTTTCCCTGTGGGTGAATCGTGCATGTATAAAGGAAACACATTAGGGAGTGTGTTGCACAAGTTTACCACTAAACCATCGAGATGTTAACCATAGGATTAAAATACTTAAACATTATTTTATCTTAGATTACAGAACCACAAGTCACAAAGCTGTAGTCTCAAAAGATTTGAAATAAGATTCGCTAAATCGAGACGACGTGCAGAGGTCCCCTCGAAGGCTTTAGGAAAAGGTGCTGCCAATGGTGTCTCATATTAACATCTTTTGGAATGAAAACTATAAAGCTCCCTTAAACCCCCCATAAAGTGCCCCAAGACCTTGTCAGTGTGGCCCCTTCCAGCTACAGGGAGTCCTTGATATAGCTTTCACGGTCTAGAGTCACTTGTGTACATGGAGAAAAATCAAGACCTACTGTAGGAAGATCGACAGTTTTATCCACTTAAGAGCAACGAGGCTACACTTCTTTTCCGTGCACTTTGAGCTCAACTCCAAAAACGTTGTCGCTTCTCAGATTTAATCAAATGAGAACAAACCTTTTCATGGCAAAGGCCCGGGGACTGGCATACCTGAGGTTACTCGTTGTGAAGTATCTAAAGATGCATGGGCAAAGAAAATGTCTTAATTAAAAAGGGTTTAAAAGAAACACCCACTCGCTGGTTTGTGTGTATTGTTTTGAAGACCACTTAAACACACACACACACAGGCCAATTTCTTTACAGGATTTTAGCCGAGCTCCTGCTGAATGCTAATTGCTCGGCTTAGGGCATCAAAGGAGAGAAGCTGGAAGGACTCATTAAAGCAGAACAAGGGAAACGGGAGCGGGGGTGAGCAACGGTCAGGAGGACAAAAAAACTGTAGACACTGGTTTTAGAAAAGTTTTCAGACCACATGACTTTTGTCCAGCTTATTCAAACTGTTTGTTATGTCCGTTTCCATTCCAGATAAACCCTTGAGCAGGTGAAACCATTCTTTCATGATTTGTAGCCTTCATGATTTATTTTGATTAGCAAGGATTTTTTTAATGCGGGGATGAAATCCAAGCACTTATTACCCAACAGCTTGGCATGATGTCCTTGCAAGAAGCACAACAGATTTACCAAGTGACAGTACAGTTGTCAAAGAAAATGATAAAGCTGACAGTCTACTTCATTTTAATCACTTCACATCATGTTTGCTCTGAAGTTTCCTGGCAAACAGTTCGGCCAAACTGGACGGGGAAGAAGAGAGCTGTTGATGCTAATCAATGAATGTCGCAGCAAATAACTTTGTGGCTCTTGGCAGTTTTTTTGGTCAACTTTTAAGTGATGCATGCTGTGGAAAGTGGGACATGACGGATTGCAGTATACAAACCAGCTAGGTGAAACACGTATATCAGTCTAAATATGCCAGAATATGCATTTTACAATTTCAAGAGCAAAACCATTTGGCCTTAAACTTAAATATATATATATATATTCTAATAAATGCAGACTTTACCAGCCTTTACAAACAGTGACCTTTGTCCCCATTTTTAATATATACTGCAATTACTAATTACTATAATCCATATTATTTTAAAATACTTTGTTTACTGAGTTTCATTTCCTTATAGTAAAAATATCCTGCTTAGTACATTAGTAAAATGTTTGATGTGATACTTTTTTTTTTTCCTTAGGCCAGTACTTTTACTTGAATAATCAGTTTGTGTTTGTTTACCACCTCTTTCCACTGTGCATAACATTTTGCTTTGTAGGAGCTGTGTGGCTGCTGACCCTCGTCCTCCATGACTTTACCGATTGCAAGCACATTTATTCAGGAGATGCCTCTGCATGTGTCAACACCATTTGGATCCACATATCTGATTATTACTATCTAATTTTTACTATAAGAATTTTGACTGAAACAAGTGAAACAAGTTTGCCTGCTTCTCTTCTCAGCAGCAGCTAAACGGCAGATCACCACCCACAGCCAAATGTTACTGGGACCTCATTGTTCCTGAATGCATCACAATCTGAGAGAATGTTCCTTTTTAAAATGTGCTCACATCATGTAGATAATCAGACCTTGATTACGAGCTCTATTGCCTACCACTTACCGTCACACTAAAGAGACAACCAATGGCACGAGCAATTATCCACAAGTATCAAACAATGAATGTGCACTCTGAAAACAGGTGGTTTATTGTTCTAGCAGACGTGAGGCTCAGCTTTCCTCATCACAGCAGAAAGTCTGCAGCCAGCTGCAGTGTGTCCTCTGCAGTGATTTCAAACCGTGGGTTCGGGTGATTACTCGAGATGCATGCATCAAGGCAAAAAGCACCTTTTAGACCTTCATTCACTCTCTTGTTTATTGCGGTTACTTTGCCAGCCTCCGGGGCTACACTGCAAGATATCTGTAAAGGTAATCAATTTACAGTGTGCTAATCATGGCTTCCGTTGTGGTGTGCTAATGTGTATGTCATTACATGCACTCGTGAGCGATGGAGAAGTGTGCAAGCCAACAGGGCAATGCTTGTTGCCGAGCTGTGTGTGGTAAATGGAGGTGGAAATTGTCTTGACGTATAACTGGGAAAAGCTGTGGGTAGAAGACAGTAGGTGGGATTCGTGGAACAGTAGTTAGCACTTAAGACAAACTTTGCAACCATTAACAAAGAAGTTCAGCAGCATTTGTGTTTCTGCTGAATATTGTGTGCACATGCTTTTACACATACATATGAATGCACCAGGATAAACCCACCTCTGTCCAACACAGCTCCAAGGGTGTATGAGAGTAGCATGAAGCATATAGAATATCAGTAGAAAAGATGGGTGTTTTTCAAGTACTGACAGGCCGTCATATCGATATGGTTAAAGCTGTGGATGGACGTGAAGCAGACAGTTCATGAAAGAAGGTTGACCAGCATCCCTGAGTTGAAGCTGTGGAAGTAATGGGCTGAAATAACTGGGCTGTCAATGTACAATTGGCTACTGGACACATTTCATTGCTTCAAAAGGGCCTCACACCAGTTTCCCAAGGAACAGGTTCACATAGTTTTGCCAAATACAAATATTCAAGATTGGATATTTTTTCTACAATAAAGAAATTTAAGTGTAATTTGTGGCTGATTTATGTCATATTTCAGTTGCAAATCTCATCAACCCATATTTTATTCTCAATAGAACATAAACAACATGTCAGATGTTGAAACTGAGACATTTTAACATTTTATGGAAAATATCAGTTCATTTAGAATTTGATGGCAGCTTTTGAACTGTCTGCTGATATTTTCCATGAAATGGTAAAATTGCTTTTAAAGTTTTGTGTACGATTTGTGATTTTGTATCTGGTCATTTGAAGTGTAGTTTTGGACGTTTTCAGATTGTTTTTGATTATTTTGTGTATTTTTACTTCAGTCACACTACGACGTCCCCATAAATAAATCCACCATGAAGGGAGTGACATTCCCCCTTTCGCATCTTTATTTATTGACCCAACAGGGACCTTGTAGAACACGAACAGAAATGTGATACAATGTCGGATTCGGTGAACTCACAGTGTTGCAGAGGTTTGTGTTTGTATGTGAAACAGCCCTGTGATTTCTATTTAAATTTCCCTTTGGTCCTGTCACCATGTCTCCTTTAACTGCTGCTGTCCCTCATGGCTCCCCACAGCAACACTTGGTGCACTTGGGAGGTCCGTGCTGCCTGGATAGCACCTCCACACTCTCACGGTGTTATCTCAAGGCGTATGAGCTGACGCAGCGTTAACCACACTGGTGATGAGGAAACAGACTCGTCTCCCATCAGAACGGTACTGATGTACATCACACAGCAACAACATGTCTTCCTCAACATTATAACTAACAGTACATATTCAATCTCAGCAGTATCCACGTCTCAGAACGTGCATACAATAAACTTTGAGGTTGTCTTGTAGCTGAATAAATGACACCATTCATAATTAGGCAACTAGGCAAATGCATTTGCTTGTTGTGTAGCATTTCTGTGACTCGCACACTGCTGCAAAAACCTGCACAGGTCTTTGTGAATTATATGAGCACAATCACTGATTGGAATTGGAAACATTACATTAGATTAAAATTTTTTATTATATTTGATTAATGGAATTTATTATTAAAGTTTAGGGGCAGGTTGCACCTGAAGTCATGAAGTGGTTGTGGTGCTCGCTCCTCTCACAGACACCCGTTCCCGCCCTAATGAGGTAACATACCATTAGTAGGATGTAAAGGACGCATATCTGCATTTTCCCACGTCCAGCAGTAAAAATACAGTGTTCCAAAACTTGGGAGACTAAAGATTTTAAATATTGTTTTCAAATCTTACACTTCACTTTATAGACAATGTTTGTTTGACATGACGCCATTTTGTTATCATGTGTGCCGTGTTGTGAGGATCCCACTGCCTTTCTGCTGGTAAGTTGGAGGCTGCGCTGACTTTTAGTCATGTTCTGCACAGAGTTGCCACAGAAAGTAGACGAGCGCTGCTTCCCGTTTGTCAGCGCAACTGCACTTGCAGTTTTCCAGATGCAGACTGGATTCTTCGTGCAGTGACATGGCGCCCGTGTTCCCAAATCTTAACGCAACATGACATAACGTGACATCACATCCTTTATACTCATTCAACAGCCTTGTTGGATGTTTTGTTCTTTCTGTGATGCAATACACTTCTAATGTGGAAGGTCCAAATATAGTGGCTCTCAATCAAGACACGGATTGTTTTCAATTGTGCGTTTGACTGGAGACAATAGTTGTGTAGTCAATCTGAAGCTACCACCTCTTAAGTCTCCTCCGTGCTGCTGATTTCCTTTTGCCGTTTAACATTTAATTCCTTGAGATGCTGCAGGGAAGCCTCGCAGATTTTTACCACGATACTGATATTTGTACTATACACTTCTAAAAGCAAAGTAAACAACTGAAGATTTTAAGAGTCAGGGCTCCTACTTCTCTTGGCAAAGTCACGAAAATTAAAAATCTAACTAGTTTAATTTTTCTTCTTTGTTCCATTTTAATTCATGGCTCACCCTGAAATAAAATGCAATGTTTTTAAGCTGCACATATCTGCACTCGCAGTTTGGCCTCGTGATCCAGTCTGCACAGTTGCATCAACTGAAATTCAAGTGTTTGTCTCATCAGACTGATAACTAAAACACCCTCCAACACCTTCCCTTCCCCAGCCCATCTTGTTCCATCCCCTCGATCTTTGTGAACCCGTTTCCCACCTGTAAGTTTCTCTCATTTTACTGTTTTTCCCTTTGTTTATTTTAGCTTATGAGCATCCTGTGATGTCTTTCTTCCAGGCTGCTGCATTCCTCACATTCAGTGGACATGCGTGATGTTTAATCAGCTACATTACCACCCGCTCACACTCTGCACTCCTTGTTCTGTGTTGTTTGTCTGTCTCCTCACTCCTCACTGCATCTTCTCTCCTGCCCTACCCACCCCGCATTTACACTCCTGTCCACCCCTCCCCCCCTTGAGACCTCATAGCTCTGAGCTGTTCCTGTTTGTCAAAACCATTAGGAGGAACACGCAGTAGAGGACCTGAAGAGAGGCCGCCCCAGCGTTTGACCTGCTTTGCCCTCCCCATCACCGGGCAGCCATGGCTGAGAGCCTACGGGAGGTTCCAAATGTCTGACCGAGTCCTCATGGCATAAGCCTGCCTAGACAGTAATTGGCTGGCTCGGAGCTCCTCGATGGGGCCCTCTCCTGACAGCTGGTGGATGGATGCTGCACACCAATTAGAAAAATAGAGTGAGACACCGCTCATTCGCGGTGCGCTCACTGCTGTGATTACACAAGAAAGTAAGAAGCAGTGAGGAGACGAGAGAGTATGGTTTGTACTTTACCTTTACCTCAGTACATTCTGGCTGATAGTCAGCTTCTCACCCATGGTAAACACATGGCGTTCTTATACACACGTATGCACACATTGTTTTCTGACCAAAATGTTCTTTGAAATGAGGACCTTGCCTTCAAAGCTCACAACCTTAAAGCATAAAAACACATGCAAACACAGGTTGACTGCAGAAACAAATGAAATAATGCAGAATATGCGAATTTAACTTGCAGTGTAAATATGAGTATTGCCAATGAATTAATACAAGCTACAAAATATACACTTTCCTTATGTAAGCAGTGAAGAAATGTCTACTTTTGCATGCAAATACACACATAATATTTAGCTACACATTTACAAATGTGGCTGTTTTTAATATGAAATTACTCTTCACTTCAGTAGTTGGCAAAGTAAGCTAAGCATCATCTGCACAGAACAGCATAAAACAATATAATTCTACTTCCAATAAAGCATAGATTGAGAATCTGCACTATTGTACACTTGCAGCCAACAATGTGATTTACTGTATGTCAGTGTTAACCATGTTGAGAACCACATGTTTGTGGCAGTTTAGATTCATTCACCCAAAAAAATCCAGATGTAAGAATTCATAATATAGGACATGAATTTGGACATGTTCGGAGGAGCGACTGCGCATATATCGGTAGAAGGATGCTGAGGTTGGAGCTGCCAGGCAGGAGGTCTAGAGGAAGAGCAAAGAGGAGATTTATGGATGTAGTGAGGGAGGACATGAAGTTAGTTGGTGTGAGAGAAGAGGATGCAGAGGACAGGGTTAGATGGAGACACCTGAGAGGGAACAGCCCAAAGGAAAAGAAGAAAGAAGAAGTTTAAATATGTCTTAGAAGATGCTCAAAAAAACTGAAGAAAATGCAAATGTTTGCAACAAAAACTGCATGAAATAATGATATTTCTTAATTTTGCATCATTATATCTGTGAGAAATGTTATCACCTGCACTACCACAAATTCCAGACATTCCAGGGTTTTGGAGACAATGCGAGCTTGCAAAGAAGCAAAAGAAGCAAAAACAAAAACAAAAAGCTTTTTAAATCTCTGACAACAGCTGACAGCACTATATCATATCCTGCAATATATTGGTCCCATGCAAACCGACTGATCGGTGTCAAGGTAATGTTTGTACAGAAGCAGCAGCATGAAGTCTTACAGTGTCACCGAGTGAAACTGGTGTTGAACGAGTAAGTATTCTTTGCGGTTGCGTGTCACACATGTACACGTGATCACATAATAAAAACCGAAAGCTACTGATGGAACACAACGAAAAGCAATCACAGATTCTACGCTTACCTTTCCAATTTCATGCCAGCAAAATTGGAAAGGTAAGGTAAGCATGATGACAGCACACACAAAGTAACGCTCCTCGGTACAGAGTGTATCCTGTCACTGAGGCTCTAGTCGTACTTCAGTGTGAAACACTTTGGCTGCGACGCCATCGAGATAGTTCTTTGCAAAACATTTTGAAAACCATTCACCATTCATCAAAAACCATTCATCGTTTTTCTTTCACTTCACAATGATGTGGCCCTTTGTGCTGGTCCATCACATAAAATCACACTAAATTATGTTTACGTTTGTGGTCATAATGTGACAAAATGTGGAAATTTTAAGGGGTATTAATGCTTTTTCAAGCACTGTCTACCCAATACACAATGAAAGACACTTTTCCTCACAGATTTTTGCCTTGTTTTCTTTCTCTTTTTTGCAGAAAATGTTTTTCGCACAGAGGACCGGAGCTGGGTTTCAAAGTAGAGAAACACTTTTGCGTGCCTCCAGCTATAATTGATACCCAAGTCCCTCTTTGCTCAGACACTTCTCAGTCTTCTCTGATGTGTGTATCACAGATCTCAATCACTTCTTTAATATCAGGCTGAGAACACATTGTTTTTAGATAGAAAGATCAAAGTTACTATTCTGGACATCCTTGTGTGGCTGTGCTTGCAAACCTGTTGCTATGTGTGTATCCTTTACTATTACTTGAACTGCTTGATGACAAAAGCCAGTGGCACGCTATAAACATGCCAATGTAAGCAAATTGAATTGTTTGTTATACTTTCTATGTTCAAAAAATAAAGTGATTCTCATTCTAGACTGACTGTTTCATCCACGTTTCCCCATTTAATAAGGAGTATTCAGTTACAGACAAAAATGGCAGACTGCCAACCTCACCAGGAACTAGTAGTCATTAGACAGAGTAGTTCATTTTGACAGAAGCAGGACATGTAGACTTAAATCGGTTAGCCGAGCTGTTTCTGTTTCTCAGCCTTAGGCGAATCATGATGTATCCACAATGTTTACTGGGTGTTCTTGATCATTTCCATGATGTGGAAGCCTCTGGTTTGGCAGATGTATTTCTGTTGCTATTTCAACAAACTCCTGAGAGCGTAGGAACAAACAGTTTGAATAGGCATTTAGGCTGGAGGACATCATCCATGTGTACGAAGTGACCGCAGTGGATGTTGACGTTATTTGTGCACTGCATTGTGGGACGCTGGGATGCAAATGGCCGAAGCACATGGAATGTTTTGAAGAACCAGTAGTATAGCACATGCTTGAATCCTCCAAACTGCGTGTAAGCAGCAACTGATTTTATGATTTGTCAGTATAATTAGCAAAGCGAGAAGAGGAGTCCATGTCAAAATGTCTTTAGTTATGTTCAAAAATATCCCAACGTGTTAGATTACTGTTTTAGACTTAGAGTGATTGACAACGTCTAACAACTAAACCGAGCTTTGCTTTCACACAGACATGGTTTTAAGAGCAGGGGCCAAATTTTTTATATTTTTTTTGGAATGAAATCCTGGCAGGAGCATTGCTGACGTGCGTTTGGCAGAGATGACCAGTGCATTATTAATAACAGGGGCAACTTTTCCCAGCTTTGTCTTCGTGAGCCAGCTGAAAGTGAAAGCATACACCTTGTAATTTATTTTAACTCTCATATTTATAGTTAAACTCAAACAGTGATTTCCTGTTAGTGGCAGTGTGGCTTTTAAAACATTTAAAGTGTGAAATGTTTGTTTTCAAGAACCTCAACAAATGAAATAAATTTATACAACAACGTGCTTTTAGATGCCATTATGCCTAATGCAGATAGAGCACGGAAATAAAACAGATAAAGGACTCAAGGTGACAATAACTGCATAAACAAACTTCATATCCAGCCAAATAACAAGGCCTGGTCTGTGTTATTACCCTTTGTGATGAGTGAATTTGTCTGCAGAATAGCTGACAAAAGAGTTCCTTGCAACTTACTGTATGCTGATATTGCATCATGCTTGTGGGATAAACCATGTTTTCTCAATGCATTTGATAAATTTGGATAGAAAGGATATTTACCTTAGCCTGACCTGGCCATGATTAGCTTCTTGTGGTTCTGTTTACAGGTCAGGTACATTTAGTCATTTGGCAGATGCTTTTATCCAACGAAACCCACAAGTGAAGTGCAAGGCGAGCAAAAAAATCCCAGCTGTCAAGGAGAAAACATTGAAGCAAAGGATGTTGGTTTCATGAGACATGCAGACATGTGTGATGACAGGAAGAGCTGTGTGTCATCGACATAGCAATGGAAAAGACGTGTGAGTTGATTGTAGAATCAATGGATGTAGTATAGTATAGAAAAAAGAAGAACTGAGCCCTGTGGCATGTTGGTGGAAAGTGAGAGTCAGAGTTCCAAACTCACCCTTGCCGAGATACCTTTATGATTCGTACAGAGAGGTAAGGAGGATCTGGGGTTCACAGTGAAAAAGACTGCAGATAAATCCCGTAGGATTTGGATGGAAGACTGAGCTGCAGCTTCTGCATGCCAATGTAAGCAAGTTTACCTGTTGACCTGTCAAATGGTTTTCTTCCAAAAATCTGCAGGATTGGATAATGAAGGACTTTTCCTTGTGTACCACAATCTTTGCAGACCAGTGGCCGTGTGACTGTTTACATCCAGCTGACACAGCGCGGCTCTATACACCGAGCAACATGAATAAAATCCACTTGGGAACAGACTCTGAGGCATTGCATCAGAGCAGGGTCCAGAAAGGAACTGCACTCGCCAACACACACTCACATGCAAATATGCTCATGTCAACAACTCAACTGCTCGAAGTGAACTGTTGTTAACAGTATCACTTAGACCCCAGGTGAGAGATTAAAGGATTAAAATATGCAGACATACAAATTAAACCTAAAAAGCCTACAACAGAATATACATTTGTGGGTCCTCGGAAATTGGGCCAAAGCTCAGTCCAATTTCCTCTATTTCCGACAGGGAAGTTTATGTGTCCCTGTACCGTCTTTTAATGATTGCGTTGTTATACAGCTAAACTGCAAATGTGGTTACGATTCTTAGCAAAGTTTTTCATTTTGTTCTGATCCAGCGTATTTTGTGAATGACACAACCTGTACTTTTATTAAGGAAATCAGAGGTGCCAGGAGGTGGTTCGGGAGACTAGCAGGTGCACAAAGCACCGGACTGTCAAAAAGCAAAAGACCCAAGATTGATTTCAGAGTCTCGTTTCTGGTTAGGTTCAGGCAAAAACAAGCGATAGAACACATTTTGTGTAGATTAGCTGTTAAAATGAACATTTTCATACATTACACCAGCCCTCGATCCTCCTCTGACTCTAACCAGCTGCTTTAGCCTAAATACAACTATAAAATTCTTTGTTCTCTAATCACAAAAACTGGATGTTGTACTGCAGGATCACATTTTAGGGCAGAAAACGAAAACAGATATTCTAATGCAAGATCGGTTATTTTGACAGATAAAAATACATTAAGGTAAATGCCCTGCACTTACGTTGGATTGGTCGACCGCTCTACCTCCTGCGTCACAGTCGCCCCATGTGTACATGTATGTATGTATGTATGTATATGTTTGTATACATATGTTCAGTATTTGCAACTCACCATTTATGTTTTATGTCAACATATTCTGCTTATGTTCACAGTAAACTTAATGTGGTTGGAGATTTGTTTTTCGGAAAAGCAATTTAGTTGTATAGTGACCTAATTTTTAGGATACAGGGTGGCACTGTGGCTTCTCGCAGAGCTGGTAGGTGAATTACTGCAGCAGTCCAACATGTACTCAATCTGGATCAAGCTAGCCCAAATCTCATGACTGCACATTGTTTTGCTTTTTTGCTTATTCAAAATTTGGTAGTTTTAAATAGTGTTAGATAGAATGACAACAAGGATCCAGTGTTTTATCGCGATGTGTAGGACGGTCAGTTGTCCCTGATCAATGACTTCTTGCAGCCACGATGATGATGTTACCTTTCTAATTCACAAAGGGGGCGTATATTGTATGAGGTCTTGCATCTCAAACTCTTTCAGCATCCCATCTCCCATCTCCCCAACAATCAAAACTACATATCTACTGTGGCTACTTTACAGGCAAGTCATGTTCTGTTTTACATTGTTTTGTCAGGTGGGCGAAACACACCAATGACCTTTCCTCCTCTGCAGCTGCCCTTTACACACTATGTTCAGGTCATTGTGTCTCTTACCACTCTGAGTTTCCCATACATACATTATACTGCACTTGGGCAAATTGTCCAAAAATAATCAACCCAAGTTTATTTGGCGTTTGCTCTGTAGAAACTGGAAGTTACGAAGTTACTGGGATATTTTGGCACTGTGCCGATGCTACATGTCTGGGAGAATTCACTGAAGTGTAAAGAGTGTTTTGATAGCAATATTAAATACTATCTCTGTGAGAAAATTAGACAAACGCACTATCTAAGGAGCATAACAGTAATTTCATGATAAAGTGTAAATTACAAATTTTGTTGTGAGGATTTAATAGTTGAAATGTTTTGACTGTACTGCTGTAAATCTCATCACTAACTTTACTCATAGGTTTGTTCTAATAAGTTGAATGCAGTTGAATGGAAATTTGGTTGTTAGTCATTTTAATGTTCCACCCTGTAATGTAAAGTGCTTGAAGAGGTACTGAAATATCATAATTCTAACCAAGGGGTTGTGTACTTGAGACGAGGTAAATTGTTAACACTGGTATTCACAGGTAAAGTCAGCACCTAGAGTAAATGTACTATGCTGTAGAGTTGCGTATATAGAAACATACAGTAACAAGCACAGGAGATATCTTAGGAAACAGAACAGAGACTATGAGCCTCTTTATAAATGCAGGTCAAGTCTTGTATTAGAGTGAGAACCATCTGGAAGTCCAGCAAAGAAGATCTCATAGATGGCAAGCCTCCCAGTGGATCTTCTGGAATCCAGGAGATCCACCCCTACAAGGGTGTAACCCAGTGAATACTGACCCATCAGAACTTGACAGGTCGGACTTTGACCTTGACCTTGACCTTGACCAACAAACTAGGCCATCAGACATTGACTTTACTAGAAACTGCTGTGGAAAAAACTGCACCAGAAGGACAATAGACATTAACTAACTGCCCTACTCTTTCTTTCTCACCTTTTCTTCCTCAATCTGTTCTCTCTCTTGCTTTACTATCGGTCTCCCAGATGACATTCTATAGTATCATTATGAATGATGACAGGACACAGAGAAGATCCAGCTCTCAATTGTGGAGTAAACACACAGAGCAGTGCAGTAAAACTCAACCACTATGGGCTCTCAGCAAAAACCTTGCTTGAACAAAAGCTAAGTGGGTAGGAGCAAAAGGCCCACAGTATTTGGTTCTCTTAGGGTTTGCAGAACAATTATTGCAGACCGCAGCAGGATGGATCTTCAAGCGCTTGGCCTCAGTCTGGATTTTGAATACATGATAGTTTTCCTTAAAATATGATTATTCTGGAGATTTTTGGGGGGATTATTTTGTCAACTGCCAACACTGGTGCCCAGGGACCCATTTTATCAGTCTGTCCATGTTTGCAGCAACACATTTCTGAATCCAAATAATTGTCCGTGTGACTGTTCTGGATCAAAAAATTTGAATGTGTATGTCAGTTGGATAACGCCAGCTTCAGTTTAGCTGTCACTACTCTCAGTTAGATGTTTGATGGTTCAGGTTGGGGATAATCGGGGTTTGAGTTTTGGCCCAATTTGCCCCTGCAGACATTTGTAAGGGCATTCCAACCGGAATCTGGTCAGAGCTGATTATGACCCTGTGGTCTGAGAGGGTTTCCAACACCATCTCAATGCGCCCGACAGTCTTGGACTCTCCCCAATCTCGAACTGTAAGATCCCAAGGTTTAAAATGAACAACGATGGATTTAACAGAAAGCATCTACAGCCAATGAGAGTGAGCTGACTGGGAAGTGGTACTCAAAGCGCTTCACACTGCTTCTCATCCACCCATTCACACACACTCACACACTGATGGGGGAGCTGCTGTGCAGCCAACACTTACCGGGAGCAACTACGTTGGGTTTCAGAAGAGTGTGACCAGAAGAGCCAACAACTGCAGGATTGGTGAGCGACCCCTCTACCTCCTGAGCTACAGATGCCCCAGCTGTAGCAGGCAGCTTCCACCAGCCTCACTTAAGATTAAGAATAAAACTTTATTTCCACCTTACTTTACCAGCCTGTCTGGCTAATTCCAATTTCCTGGTTCCCTGAATTGCCACTCTGAAATCGTTTAGTGCAAATGGCAAGTCTGTAAATTAAATCATTGATTGCATCTTATATTGTATGCATGTGTAGGATAAAATAAAAGTTAGATATTTGTTGCTGTCTCCCATATTTTAAAAATCTTCCCATGTGCACCAGGCCTGGGATTATAAAAATACAATACTTGTCCCTTAAACCTGGCCAGGTTGGCATAGTTTCCACTCATAGCACAGCATCTGCCTCCTAGGCCACCTTGGAACAAAGGCTCAGTGTGGCATGGAAACAAGATACAACATGTCCCAACAGCATGGATACTGAATGTTTATCACAGCATCTCTGCTAACCCTTGCTGTTCTTCTTCTTCCTTCTCTTCGTAAACAAGCAACATGCTGCCACGGCCAAAATAGTGCACAACCCCAAGAACCGCTAAGCCTAAATACCATAAAACAATGCTGATACTGCGGCTGCTGTTGTGGACCCTTTTCCCTGTTTTCCATTCTCAACGAGTTTCAGGGACTCCAGAATGCTCCGGAATACAGTCTGTTACAAAACAAACATGGCAATTTCAAAATGTGATGTTTAACTGAAGGAAATAAAGCATTTATAGATGGTTGTCACTTTCCGCAAAAGCCCTGCAGCCTTATCGACTGATGTATGGTGCCAGTTCAAAGAAACTGTTATCAGGTGATAGATAACAATCTGCTCGTCTGAAATAAAGTGATGGAGGTGGAAAAAAACTGGATACGTGAAAAGTGCCACAAGATAATACGAATGTTGCATATTCAAAACCACAGATGGCTTGATCTCATCCAATTATTTTGTTAGGAAGATGGATGCTATTTTTAAATTCATAACGAGCCTCATTCCTGCAAATCGGTTTGCTAAAGAAGCTGCCTCTTGTTTACCTGCATTTTCAAATGACGTGTTAAGGTTTCCTTCATCAGCAACAAATGCTGACATGATGGAAAATGATTAAAACCACTATTTCTCCCATTCTGGGCTAAAGATGCGACAGCTTTCCAATTAAAGTTAAAGCCTGGTAATTTCAGGCTCATTATTTCTAGAAAGTTAGTGTTGTTCAAAGGAATCCATTTGAAATATCCCACCTTGACTGCGTCACAATTCTGTCCGCAAGCAATTTTTGTTTTCCACTTTGGTGACGCGTTCAATACTTTCAGAGGATGTTTATAATTGAAATAACTGCGTCAAAGGGTTTTTTTTGGTTTTTCTTTTTTTTTTTTTTGAAAAGGTTGTGGCGGATTACATTTTGCACCTCTAGTAACTTCCGAAAGGTGCATTATACTTTACACTATTAATTTTTTTGCACCAGATATTATTTCAGTCTTAGGCCTGTGTTGAAAAGGTATTTTAGTTTCATTAATTCTGTCTAAAAGCTTGAAAGGCCCAATTAAACCATTTGATAATGATTATACAGACATATTTCTTTAGCAAATAGCAATAGTTAAATGGTAAATCATTTTACATTTTCATGTCCAACTGTTTTTGCAATGTTTTGTCTAATTAGTGCAACAAATTAGCAGTGGGTACCAGAAATAGTTCTACTTTTTTAAAATATTGGCTAAATCAACTTTTAAACCAGATTTATGTGGTTAAGTTATGCACTGAACTATCGTTTCAGTCATAGTTTTTGTAAATGAAATTAACTTTGTTCCTAAGCCAATGCGTGGTCTTTGCATGCTTCCGTTTTTGCTTTTCCTATTTCTCACATTTTCCATGTGGTATGTTTCCAACAATCATGGTCCGGAGTGACTACACCTGTGACCTTTTCTTGCTGTGATTTGGGGAAAGGCGAGTGCTGTGATCATAAAAGTTTTCCCAATTAAAAAATGACTTTCGTGCTTTCGTATAGAAATTCCTGGTAGAAATGATTAAGTTTGGATTTATCTGAAATTAAAGTTGTGAATTCAGACTGACAGCACAACATTAGCACCAAGTGCTAAGAGTTCTAGTTTCCTTAATGTTTTTTTTAGTTTGCAAATTTGAGACGAATGCTTGTGGTCTTTCTTTCTTTTTTTTCTTTTAAGCGAGTGAAAAACAGCTATTTTTCGGGGCAGGGGTCAGTTAGATTCGTATTGTTTTACCCATCAAGAGTTTAGAGCACGGGCTAAGCCAGGTCAAACAAATTCTCTTAGTGACTATAAATCTGGCTAAACAAACAGCATTTGTGCAAGATGTATGAGACTTTTCATTAAAAACAGTAAAAATATTAAATCAGGAGCTGGACAAAGAGCAGTTGTGCTACAGGTATTGGTCTCCTCTGGATCTTTATTATTATCCTTTAACAGTATCTGTCTCTCGGTTTTTGAAGTGTGGCTGCTGCAGAGTAAGTCTCGCAGATGGTCCCTCATTACTTGGAAAGGAACCCCTCTCCCGAGCAAATGAACAATATTCATATTTAATTTAGCAAGTCAAGGATGATTCTAATGACTTGTGGTGATTGCACTTGGTTTTAGATGAGTTCATTTGTCAACAAGACTTATAGCAAAGATTGGTGTTAAGTTAATCAGAACATCTTGCTTATCACATCAAGGCGGCTGCATAATTCACTGCAAGAATTTTAAAACTGAATCCCTGATTCTCATAGACTTTTTGCCCAAAACTTATTTAGATTTATATTAATTTAACAACAAGACACATTGGGTTCATTATGATTGTGACTACTGATGCAAGTGTGTGCAATATGTGCAGTTGAGTCATTGTGAATGCAAAGTGCAGTAATGTATCTTTACATGATCTTTAATGAGGGATCGAGTTTAGCACACACACTTGTACAGTAAAGACACGTGGGTTTAACGGCTGCAGTTGTTAATTACAGTGGTTCTGCACCGTGCACACGGTCCTGTCTAGTTCACATTTAGCAGGCAGAAAGATTCACAGCTCTTGCTCGCGTGGCTGATATCAACATGGTGAGAACATTTGTTCTCAGTGCCTCCGGTGAGGTAACGAATACCTGTTTTTATTCCGTTTCATCCGCACAAACAGGTGTCGGCCTATGATTGTTTGATATGGTAACAGGAAAACAGATAAAAATGTATTTTTCAACACGATACTGCAGCAAAGAGCAGCTCCAAAGGGAATGAGTGTACTTTGTCATTTAGGGCACAAGGCTATTTTCACATTTAGTGGATGATGACGAGGTTAACGTTTCATTTAAAAATAAAAAATGCTGTGTAGTAGATATGTTTATTGGGTTGTCCACTCTCTTTTTCTCTGTCTCACATGGACATCTGTCCGGGTGGACAATCCTTTGCAGTCACTGACTGCAATAACTGCATATCCAACAAGTATGACTTTAATGTGTCACCCTCTCATAACACCCGATGAAATACCACCTCATGGGGAGAAAGGCATTTGTTCAAATAACACTCCCTTTCGCTGTCAGTGCAAAATGTCGGATAGTGTTTCTCACAAATGGAGCCAAAATGGCTGCCAGTTTCAGTCTTGTCTTTTGCTCCAAACATTAAAGGACGCCTTTATTGATATTGAGTTTGTTTCTTTTAGTTCTAGTTTGAATAGTACATGTAAATGAATGCCATTAATCTTCACCCTGACTTCCCTACATTAAAATATCTCTCTACTCTCTACTACTAGCTGAAAAATGTGTCCAGATGACTTCACTTGGAGGAACCTTCAGTTCGGATGTTATTTTGTTATCTAGTCACTCTTACTATGGAGGTTGTAATCATGATCAACCTGCTTTGACAGAGTAGTTCCCTCAGATGACATCATCTGAACTCCTATTGATGAAAAAGGAGTTTTTCAGGCAGAAGCAGAGAAATATTAAATAAGAGTTAGATGTTAGAAAGGGCTAGAAACTAATTAAAAGTGAAAAAGAAACAAAAAAACAGTTTCTTTCACACTTGAGCTTCAGGTTCTTGTGTGAAAGTCCTTGTTGTGATGCTGGCTCTTTCCCTTCTTTCTTCAGAGCTTTTACAATGACTGATTTAGTTTTGCTTTTCGGCTGCTTTCCACATATGTGGTAGTCCAGAATTCTTCTTTGTCCCAGAATGAAAAGCCACTTCTGAGATGTGCCGCCATACATCTGGTGGATTCACAAGCACTAACTAGAATGGTAGCAATCAGCTCCGGTGATCATGTCGGAGATGAAACGTGACGCAGCTGGTCCTGGTGGAATTGTGGGGTTACGGGCATTAACGGATGCAGGGTTTCTTCCCTGGTGATGCTCTGCCAGGGATTTACAGGCAGGCAGTTGAAATTGTCTGCCTGTGCTTTAGGTTTTCTCATAAAAACTGGACTCGTGAGAAAATTATTTCGACATCACAAATTCAGTCCAACTTGCTTTGAATCAATTATTTCCCGACAGATTAAAATTCCCTCTGCAGTCAGCGCCATGGGCAGCAGTGAGCGCACTCTTTGGTGCACACCCGTACTGATAAGTAGAATGATACACATGGTGTGTGTCGATCCATGAGTACTCATGAACCTTTAATCATGGCTTAACGTACAGTTTACAATGGCACTGATGTGATCCAAAAGCTTCAATATAGGTAAAGTCACTTTAATCTTGGCACCCGCTGAAGGTGAAATCAGACGGATGTTTAAAATCAAAGCCTTTGTCTTCAAAAGCCTGAAATCAGCATTTTTTTCCCCCCCACCAGGCCACTAAACGTTGTGTAATTCATTTCACTGAATTACACGTTTCAATTAATGTTATTCATCCATCCAGCCATTATAAGTCTGGTCATTTCATCCACTAACCATTTTCAGGCTCATTCATAGATCCTGTACTTTACTGCTACTATTTGCTGAATCCCCTGCACTGCCTGCAAGGCTCACCCGAAGGCAAAAAATAGCTTTCCTTTACCTTGTGTGTGCCGTTGGGTCTCAAGTGAGTCAGTTATGAACGATTACTGTAAAATCTAAAAGACAAGAACAAAATTTTTCCTGTTTACTTTCCTGCTCCGACCCAAAATCCATTTAACCAATGGTGTATCTTCAGTTTGCTTGGGTTTTTCTATATGTGAAAGGAAACCAAACTACGGGGGAAATAGATGAGGTTTACAAACCGCTCCACCAATTCAGACAAGTTTTAAAATGCCCCAAAGCCTCTGGTTGACCGAACTGTTTAATATGAATAGCACGGGAAAACCAGACGGCTTTATCTTGGTGAAACTACAGACAAAAACAATCATAATGGAGAGTAGACGACCAAAGAGAGGCCATTAAAATCCCAAAACGTCATTAAAACTTGGACAAGACTCTACTACAGCGTAATCCAAGCTCATCTGTGGCTCTAGTCACCAAAATAGACACCAGTGTGGAAGTGATAATGAGAAGACAGATGGTAAAGTCTGTAGATGTTTAGTACAGAGCTCATTTGAGGAAGAGGAGAGGGAGAAAACCCTAAAGGAAAAAAAAAGCTGCAGGTAGAGGACAACTCAAGGAAGAGGGGGAAACACAGGGCGCCTTGAGAATGGTTCTAATATAGGAGCAGCTGCAGAAAGATGAGGACAGAAAGGAAATGGGGTGATAGAACGAGGGAAAAGAAGATCAATGTATAGCGCTCAGTTGGAGGGAAAATGGAAATGGCAGGTGTAAGAAAAGAGAAGCACGTAAAGGTAGAAAGATGGAAAAAGAGAAAAGAATGTGCAGTCGTCCATCATTCCTGCTGTGCATTTTCTCAAGGGGCCACATCTTATTACAGAGCCATGTGTAATATGTGCATGTTGTGTAACACGGCTCATTCATTGCTCTGTGTACTATCTCAGCTTTTGGATGGGATTGACACTGGTGACAAATTCCTTTACATTTGATGGGCTCAGTGATTAAACTGAATTCAATTTTTTTCCCCCCCTGTCTCCAGAAGAAGCGAACAACACGGCTAATTCTCCAGCTCGCTGGAGCAGCCCGGTGGATCAGACCACGATGCACACTGGCACTGCATGGTTGTGATGTGGTAAGTTTGCATCTGACTTTAGTTCCTTGCCCTCTTCTCATTATTATTTCACCCTCAAATGTGACTCTTTGGATAAGTTACAGAAACGGTTTAATGTGCAATGAAGTAATCTACGAAAAAGAAAAAAAAACGTCTCAACCTCAGAGTGGGTGTGACGCCCTGACTAATTTTGGAGATAAATCACAAAGCAGAGAGGATGAGAGGGACGAGTCTTGCATGGCTAATGTAATAAGATGCTATTTTGCTGAGCATCCAAAATGAACACAGATAGAGTCAGTCACTTAAGAGTTTAAAAGCTCCAGTGCGGATGGGTTATTCTATACTGATATTAGCATCGTGGAAAAAAGCTCATTTCACTCTGGAACAAGAACATCACCATGCAGACGGTTTAACAGAAAACCCAATTAGCAACATGTGACTGTAATTATGCTTTAAGCAGATAAGAAACAAAAGGACGCACACAAAATTACAAAACAGCTTTAATCTCTTTCATTAGGAGAACATGATTCAAAGTACTTAAAGTTCTTTATCGGGATAAAGACAATTCCTTAAAGTTTGTGGAGAAAATATATATCTGGATATTCAATGTATCTGCTCGGTAGAAATATAAGGGTTTTAAAAATGTATGGCTGTACACATATCGTTACATTATAATTCTAGATCATCAGAGCAAAGGCTGCGTGGCTAATAAAAGATTCACAGCTTCCATAAATAAAGTTAACTTGCAAAGTTTTCAACTACTATTCATCCTGTTGCAAAATACTTTACCCCTCATTACAATTACAGGGGAGCATATCTGTGATCATAACTGCCATGCTCAAGCTGTACATGTACAATTGTTCCCCGAGGAGCTACTGTATTTTATTCAACATGATGATCCTATTAATTATTAGAAATGTGGAGGTTTGTCACCAGCATGATATAAAAAATAGACGGGGTATGCACAGTTCATAGCGTATATGCTGTATTATCCAGTCAGTTTTGTTTTTGATACAGTGAAGGCACAAAGAGCAGGACATGCTCAAATCTAACAGCAACTAGTGTGAAACTGTTTAATAAAGGAAAAGCACAAACTTCATTATTGTCGGCTATAATATGCAGTGAACATTAATAATTATTTATAGGACTGTGTGTATGTGTGTGAGTGTTTGTGTGAAATTTCACACCAACAGGGGATGGTGACCGTCCTTCATTAAATAGATTTAACATGTTTGGATTGTCAGGTTAAATCCCACCTGAATGACCCAAAAGATCAGGGGAAGTGGGAATATTTTAGTTCCCACTTTCTGAAAATTCTTTAAATTATTGTGTTAGGATGTTTCTTTCTTTTTTGACGTTCTTTAGATTCAATAACTGGTTTCGGGACTAAAGTACGAGTATTGGGAATAAGGTTTAACAGAAATTCTATTTTTTTTTTATGGTGAAATATACTGTAAGTAAAACAAAAACAAACAGTGAGGATATTTGGATAAATATTTGGATAAAATAAAAAAAAAGTTGGCTGGCTACCAAAAAAACAAATCAAAGTAACAAGCCCTTTTGTTGGTGTTAGTGTTTTTAAGTTAGAGTGAGTGCTCTTTGGTTGTGTGGATCTTTGTGCCTGGGTTATAGGTGCCCTGTCTGATTGGCTGGATTAAGGGGGAGGTGTCTGCAGCTCATTGGTCCCTTTTGGACTTCCTCAAGTTTGAAAAGTCTGGTTCCCACCAGCTGGATGAGCTTCTTTGGCAGCTACATCTGAAATTGGTCCTCGGCCCTCGGCCTCGGCCCCTTACCCCCTTACCCCCTTAGACATAGTACAAACGCGTCATTTGGTGCTTTCACCAGCCAGTCCATAGTCTGAGAGTATGCAACAAAGCATTTAGGTCCTCCAACTCCAATGAATGTCTTGTGTTTTGACCATACAGCACTTTGTGACGTGATTCCTGTGCATAGCTTTATAAACGAGGCCCCGGGAGTGACGAGCAGAGGGAGAGAGAAACTGACGGAGGACACTCCTGTGTTGGGACTTTTTGGAAAGATTCATCAGTCTTCCTCCAGTGACAAACCTCATACTTCACATTTGATGTTTTTGGTAAAATAACTAAACGGGCCGTCGGAGCTTTCTTGGAACTAAGAGCATCAATGCAGCGCAGCGTCAAAGGAAACCCCGAAGCAATTGGGCAGGATAAGGGGAAACCTTGCTGTGATGCAGAAGCAACGTGGCATGCAAGTCAAGCTTCAGGCCAGATGCCAGGAGTCCTGTATAGCTGCTGATGACTTTGACAGAGCTGGAACTTGGAGGTAAGCTCATGGTTCTATTTATCCAGTCTGACTGCTGACCTTCTGTAATCTTGTAGCTGAGAATATGTACAACATCCCGTGTAGCTATGACTTAGAACAACAACCATCTTTTTAGGTAACCAGTGTATTTAAACCCAAGGCATCGAGGTGACCGTGACAATTTTAAAGATGCAACATCTCAGATATTCTACTCATTGGCCTAAAGTTAAGTCGGTGTCTATTCTCTCTAAAAATAAATACTCAACACATGAAGCAAATGGTCACAAATGTGCAGTTTAAAACCTTCATGTGCAAGTGCAAACTTTAAAAATGCTACAGCAGTATATTCTGCATGTTACACAGCAGAATATACTGGAAAAAGTAGGTGTTGTGCAAGAAATCCATCACTGTTAGACCCTGAGGATGCACAAAACGCATAAAAGCTGGTGGGAAAATACAGGCAAGAGCCAAGTAGCTTTTGACAATATTTATATCAAAAATACTGAAGGCGTTCAGGCCTATAGAGGTGACCTTGTATTTGAACAGTTTCAAAATGTGGGAATGGAGGAGAAGTTGAAAAGCAAGTCGTTCTGGATTAAGAGGGTTAAATAAGGAACTGGATGTTAAACCGTTTTCTGTCCTCTACTGGGGAAAACGTCTTTGTTGTTGTCGGGGTCCTCAGGGGACAATTTTGATGTATTTATTGTGACGGGTTATTCAAAATCAGATCATTTAAATACATTTAACTTGATTTCCACTTTCATTCCAATAAATGAAACCGTAAGACTGGAGCTGGAGTTATTGGGAATGTTTGTAGAGAAAACACTGGAGGTCAGTGTCACCGGTACAGAAGTATGATGTGGATCCACGAATGTGGTTTGAAAAGTAATGAAGACTTTTCTAGTGATTTATTTTTATTTTTTTAAATACGAATGATCTGAGTGTATCCTACAGGACAAATCCCTTGATTATGTCACATACAAATAATCTGGACCCAGATGAAGGCCTGATGTTTAGTGACTAAAACTTTAATAAACTGAAAAGTGCTGCTACATGTTCTATTGTTGACAACTCAACCTGCAAACAAACGGAACTTATTCATTCATACGCAGTTTTGTTTAATTCTGCACAATACTTCTTACATTTTCAGGATGGGTAACCACTGACTGTAAACTCCATTATCATTACACTGCAGTGGACCTAGTGGTGGAAAGAAAAGAAAAAAAAAAACAACCTAAAAGCCCAAAGAGTTTAACCTACACTAGAGGGGGGGAAAAAAAAAACCCGGCCTATGGGGAAATCCATTTTTTAATCCTTGAAATAAGATTGAGCTTAATCCTTGTCCGGGGAAAATCCTGAACTGTCCTAAAGAAAATGAATCCTGTCCAGGCGGTTTTGGGCAGCGGCAGCAAAGGAATGTGACACCACTAAAATGATCCATGTGTCTCCTCGTAGTGACTGGCAGGGATGTTTACGGTTTCACGTTTTCACACTTTTTTTTTTCTTTCTTCACCTCTTTCTTCTGTAGCTGAAACTTCACATGCTCATTTTTTTCTAAAAGCCATAAAGGACGAAATAAAGGATTTAGGCTTAAATCCTTTCTGTTGCTAACAAATGCTCTTGGAAGGCAATTGATTGTGCCGTCCTGGACAAAAGCAACCTCAAAGACGAAAGGAATTACTACCATTACTCTTCTACACATGACAGTTATTGCTGATGGCCTCATATTGCATTAGTCATCAGATTAGGTTGTGTGGCAGCTCTTGCTGATACTGTCCAACTTTTAACTCCCCGTATGCCCTCGAGGGCTTGATCTCAGACATTGCTTCCAATACACACGGTTCGTTTCCAGCTCAATAACTACACTAACAACATTCTGTGTCCCTGCATGGTGCTTTGGTTTATTCGCCGTTAGCTAGTGATTGTATTTTGCTCCCTCTGCCATCTGGGAGTTGACAGACATGAGGACTTTTTGTCCCAAGCTGTTATTTGCTTTTCTTACTAGTTTGATTTTTAATTATGAATCTATCTATACATATCTATACATACATGTATCTATTCATATATATATATATATATATATATATATATATATATTCATTTTATTTTGGACATTTATTGTCTTCAGTTTCTGTATCTACTACTACTTCTAGTCCTTGTATTCTCTTATTTTCAGCAGCTATATCTCTCTGCATTGTGGTTCTTTTAAAGGAATAGTTTTAAGTGTGGAGTTAATAGTTTGGACTAAAAAAGTATAATGAAACATGAAACAACAACCCAGGTCTCATTATGTGTCTTCAAAATTGACTTTTTTTTCTGTGGTGACCCTGAACTCACAGGATAAGCCAAAAGGCCAAAAAAAAAAAAAAAAAAAAAAAGTGAAACTGGTCTCCATGTGTGCCTCTTCTGAGTTAACTTGCCTACAAATCAATCAGACAAAAATATGTTTTAAAAAAATCGGACTCCTAGTAGAAGTAAAGTTTCTACCAATGTCAATGCCATAACACTATTTCTCAATGTAAGAAAAGTGATCTTTGGCACTAAATAAACTACGTTAGGGTTTTTAAAAGTTGCGGTTTGCCCTCAGAATCGTTGCTTCCTTAACATCACACCGCATGTGTCACATGACGGTAACGACAACAGCAGCAGTTTAGCACTAGACTCGAACTCTAGTCTCCTGTGGGAAAGTGCTGCAGTATTATTTATGCTCACTACATGATAGCAGATGTCAGCTGGGGTTGCTGCTACAGGTGACCTACATAGTTCGATTTTACAGAACTGCCCAGTGTTGTGATGCTTGTTAGGTAAACTACTCGACGGATCAATTTAGAAAAATTAACGCTTTGTCAATCACTAACTGGGCAAAACCAGACAAGGCTCTGTGATTGAACGAACCCCCCCCCCCCCCCCCCAATGTACCTGCATACCTGGCACACCTCCTCCTGCATTGGCATTGGACATAAACTGTGAATCACAGAATCCTCAAATGTATCGGTCTAGGTAATAATGTAGTCTACACCCTTTTCATTCTCTCATTTTTCTTTCTTTTTTTTTTTTTTTTTTAAATCATCTGATATCAAATATGGATATTAAAAAAAAAAAAAAAAGATATATCAGTTGTACAGACTGGGACTCCTTTCTCCAAGATTTCGTAATATTGAAAGCTCAGACTTCATTGCTGAAATTCCATCACTATTGCAGGCGTCACAGCCTGACTCCAAAGCTTTGCTTTAAAAAAAAAAAAAGAAAAGAAGAAGAGCTAAGATCCCCTGTCAAGCTCATTATACCTGAAATCTGTCAGCCTCCCTACCAGTGGCTTCCTCTTTCTTTTTCTTCTTGCCTCCCTCTCTCTCTTATCTCTTTATCTGTCCATCTATATCAGCACAGGACAATTAAGTGAAATGTTCTCTCTCTTCCTTCCCTCCCCTCCTAAACCCCCCCCCCCCACCCCCCCCACCCCCCCCACCCCCCACCCCCCCCACCCCCCCCACCCCACCATCCTTCTTCCTGCTGCTTCTCCTCCTTTTCCTTATGGCCCTGGCATCAATAATTCACACTCCCCTGCAGAGACAACCGCCTAGTGGACTGATTAAGCATGAGAGAGAGAGGAAGACAGAGCGAGATTGCAGAGGTGCACGGTAGATGCAGGGGAGCGGAAATAATGACAAAGAAGATGAATCAATGTTTGAAACTCTGAAATTCACTACATACGGAGATATACAAGTAGAAATTAATATAAAGCTGATTTCGTGAGCCAAATATCAGCTTGAAGACACTTTATGTCCTTCCCATCCTGTTTCCTATCACATTTGCGGTGGTAGAATAACATGAATGGTCTTTAGGCTGTAAATACAGAATACAAATATGAGGTGTGTGTGTGTGTGTGTGTTTATGTTCATCAGTTTGCACTTAACCCAGCCATCCAGAAAGCCCAATATTATCCCAATCTTCAAGTAGGTGTGGACAGAATAACTCAACCATCTCTGATTTACATAGCCTCTCTAATGCACCATTATTAGCTGAAGGACACATCGCATTAATATTGTCTCCTCTCTTTAAGTCGGCCACGTTCCCTCTTCCCATTCATCAAGCACTCACCCGTGAAGGAGCTTGTATCTTGAATCTCGTTCCTTTGCGGCAGCAGTAGTACTTTTTAGGGGAAAGACATTTTTGCTGTGCCACTCGTCACAGGGGGCTTTATCCTGTGAGTATTGGCCGTTTCATTCTTGCTGAAGGGACATTGTCGTAGAACAACACAGTGTGGTCTCAAGATCATCACTGTCACTGATCTGACGCATACAAACATTTTATTCGAAAACTTGATATATAACGAGCTGCGACTCATAAACGATAAGTGAAAATATGAGAATTTGTTTGATTGGAAGCGTTGTGTAGGAGCGGGGCCCCACCTTAAACACTCCCCCTCCAGTCTCGTTGTCGCCCACCCTCCCCTGTTTGTTCTTGTTTCTCTCCGTTCTCCATAAAACCAGCGGACGCGCTGTGCATGGAGGAACCGCAGAGCCTGTCCAGACCCTTCCCCAAACTGCAGTTTGGTCCACAGTGAAGACGTCATGGCCGTTCCATCCTCCAATACAGGTCCTGTTTGGCAGATACTCACACATTTTATCCTCTTCCTTAGTATCAGATTAGAGTGTGGGGTCCATTGCTCGCGAAATAGCTACTGTATCTTGCTGCATATCTGCACTTTGCCACTTTGCAGTCACACTGCAAAATCATTAAAACCCCTCTGCAGTGCACAACACGCCATGTTACCGTAAACATGACTTGCATGATATATGTGCATGGGGAACTTTACATGACTTTATCAAAGAGCTTTCTCTCTTAGAGCCTGGCAGCCACCATTAAATGTAGTTCTGATTTGGGATGATGGAAGACTGCGCCGTTTAATGAGGGTTTTAAAACATACCACCTGCTCGGGAGCCTTGGAAGCAAGAGAGAGGGATTAATATTTATCTATGCTGCTTTTAAAGCTCTGGCAGATGATACAAAGTTATGGTTGCATGATGCCTTTGAATAATTCTGCAGACACCCTCACACCAGTGTACTTTTTTTGTGAACGAGCTGCATTGAAACAATCTCTCATTCACACTAATCTACTGTACGAAACGTCATTTGATTCCCTGTGTGCTATCGAAGCCACGTGACTATGGAATGAAAAGTTTAACAATGAGAAAAGTCATTTTGTAATTAATTTTAAATATAATTTGTTACATTTTCCATTTAGGTTTGTTCAGTATTTCCATTGATTCAAATGATTCACTTTCACAAATACAATGTCAACAGCACTTGCCCCTGCACATATTACACTCGCCTAATCGGACATGGCTGTAGGCAAAAATCTGTTGAGCACCTGTGATCAACAATTTCCTCAGATGCAGACACAATCTTTAGTTGCCTTTGTTCGCTCTTATCATACCATTAGGTTACATCAGTTACATTTCGTGCTCCGAGATCCTGACAGCAGTCAAAACTTTCTGATGCAATGGCAGAATATTTTCTCTTTCATATCTGTAAGGTTTTATTTTACCTCAAAAACAAATGTCAAAAGCAACTGTCGGTTTTGAGGAACAAACATGAACAGAGCAATGAGCCTTTCTTCACAGGATGCTGCCACACTAGTACAAAAAACAGAATTTATTGTCACTGCGTCCCTTGATGCTCTGATACCTCAGGTTCAGAATAATACATTTCCAGTGCTTATATGGCTTGAAATGAATTACTAATGCTATCCAATACAAATCTGAAATATTCAAAAGTACATATTGTGCTTTTGCTGTTTGAGATGGTATCATTTGTGCTTTACTGAAGGGTACAATATGCCAACAGCTCACACTTTGAAGCTGTCCCAGCCTTGTTGGCCACTCACTGCTGTGTCCCCTGACTGTTACATCTGTGACGTCAACTTTCTCTCCCACCCCAAGACCAACCCTGTCGACTAAAAATGGTTTCTATCCCACTTAACTGCGAACATTACTAACATTTTCAGTGTCAGATTATTATGTGTTAATCATCAGCCCTTGATTACCTGATCATCAGCAGGTCTGCAGACGTCTATAAAACCAGAGGTTTTGGCACTTTGCTGCTTTGGCGCATCAGGTGTGTGTGTGTTACTACAATGCCAAGAGTGAAAGATGTGGGCAATGGTCTTAGCGAGGCAATTGTTGCTGCACGCACCTGGGTGGACAAAATTCAAGACAGTTGTCAATCTGAATGGCCCAGATACTGACCCCTAGGTCAGGCTGTGCAATGCTCTGACAAATGCAAAAAAATACCAAGAGCTGCATCTCAGACCCTGCAGGCCTCACTGGCCATGTTAAATGTTAAAGTCTATGACAGCACAATTAGAAGAAGACTGAACAAGTATGGGTTGTCTGGAAGTGCTGCCAGGATTATGCCTCCTCTGTTTAAAAAGAACAAGGAAGCACGACGGAGGTTTGCAAAACTGCATCTGAACAAACCACAAGACTTCTGGAACAATATCCTACGGAGAGATGAGACCAAAATTGACTTGTTTGCTGTTTTTCACCAAACGTGGAGCTGGTTATTAAGGCCAAAGCATTTCAGCATCAAAACCACATAGCCACTTTCAAGCATGGTGATGGAGGCGTGATGACTGGACAGGATCTGGTCTCTTTGCAGTCCACTATGAACTCCTCTCTATACCGGACGATACTAGAGGCAAATGTGAGTCCATCTGTACAACAGCTAAAGTTTGGGCCAAATGTGATCATGCAACAGGACAACGATCTAAGGCGGACCAGTAAATCTACATCAGATTGGCTGGAAAATAAAAGAATCAAAGTCCAGTCCTTATGAGACCTGTGCATACGTAAATGCCCAAAAACCTCAGTGAACTAAAGCAATGTTGTTGACAAGAACAGGACAAAATTCCTCCACGTCTATGTGGCAGATTGAAAAGAAACCATACAGGTAACAATTACTTCAAGTCAATGCTGCCAAAGGGGGAGCTAGAAACTACGGAACTTTTTGGATTCATTTTGCAGTGGAAAGAGTAAGCTGTTGTTGTTCCTCAGAGATTGTATTCGCCCAACACTAACACCTCCCACGAATAGCTGATTTTTATGTTTTTACCAAAAAAAGAAACATGGAATTAAAAAAAAGGGGGTGCTAACTTTTGCACATGACTATAATCTTAACTCATCATTCACATGATTAGGTTAATTGGAAAACATATTTTATCTGCAATAACTGTACATTTCCTGGAAAAACTTGTTTTGGTATCCAGGGCTGCTATAGATTCTAGTTGAGTTGCACCTTTCCACTATAAAATGTATATCCAAACTACGCAGAGACCTTATTTAGTTTCTGTCACACAGGGCTCAAGCTGCTCTGTTACTCTGAACTAGCTCTTAGTTATGATGCTATAGGTTTAGACTGTTCAGGGACACAGTGTGCAGCTACCGGTCCTTTGATTATGTAAAGCGGCATGAGATGACTTTGTTGTGAATTGGCGCTATATAAATGACGTAAAAGTTGAACTGAATAAAAACTCTTCGTCACTAGACATGCTTAATAAATGAATGTCGCCCATATTAGTCACAACCAAGTAAAAAAAAAAATGCCAATGAAATATACAGAAATAGTTGGCTGTTGGTTTTGCTGAGAGTTCTCAAAAAAGACAAAGAATAAAAGCCTGTTCTCACCTGCCATCAGTTTTCCAAGACATCATTTCCAAACCAAGGAGTCGGTGGGTCAATGCTGAACCCCAAGTTGCCTCTAACATATGCTCTCTACTCGTAAGCCTCTTCTGATAACAGCATCTGCTGAGTCAATAACTGGACTTGTAGACATACAACTAAGCTCACATGCAGATTGTTTTATACTACCTATTTTTTTTTTGTCAAATACACTCTCACCACTATCACCCAAGTAATCTGTTTGTATCCATATTCATGAACTATGGATAAATATAACATGTCTCGCTTCAAATTCACAGTTTATACATCGGCCCTTGGGAGCTACTCCTACAAGAGGATTTTCACTGTAGGGCATTAAGCAGATAAAAGAAAAAAAAACACCTTTATTTGTCTTATCTATTGGGCTGCACAGAAGAAACAAGTCTCCAGTCTGGTTTGTTTGTTTGCACCACTGAGTGCTGACTCTGTTACAGCCAGAAAGCCACAGTGGCTGCTATAGTTTTGTATCTATAAGAAGCCGGTGCGGGATATGAGATCACATCAGCAGCAAATGGTAAAAATACACATCATGTAGGGCCACGGTTTTGCAAAACCCCAGGTTATGTTCACTGACAATATGCCTGGATGCTCCTCTTCTTATGTTAATTTATTTATACAGTATCTGCTTTTGGCAACTCTACGGCCCCTTTAGGCAGCTTTTGCTACTTTGTGCTGCATAGTTGTCCAATATGAAAATAATTACTAGGGATAATAGACTGTGCTGCAATAGAGGCCCCTGCCAAATTGTTTTCCTTTGGCAAATAAAATTTCAACAAACCACATGATTTTGTGTTAAAATTATCATTTAATACTTCTGGATTTTGGCAAGGAAAAGCCCAAACAAGCATGTGCAAAGCCGTAGCTGAGTTATGTGTTACATTTCTTCACTGTCCACTATTTCAGACTTTATTTTTCAGCGGATGGACACTGACATTGACTGTTCATAGATAGCCATGGGAAAAATGTGCTTAAAATACTGTAAGAAGATTTTAACTTCCCTACTAGTGAAAGTCCCTGAAGACAAAGAATAAAACGGCCGGGATACAGCACATCTGCCAACACATTGTTCTCTCTGGTCATCTTGCCGTGACATCAAAGAGTCAGTTTTGTGCAGTATGTAACTTTATTCACATATATTCTTTTACATTTTTAGTAGCAATAGAGCTGAATTAGCATTAGCTACTCAATTAATGTTTTCCGTTTGAATAAAGCACAAACGAGAGCTAATAAGGATAATAAGGACAATTTTGAATAAAATATACTTTTTGCTGTTCCATGTAACTTTGTTGGCACGTTCACTTAATATTGGATAGGAGCAGTGGTCTGTAAATGCAAGGCGAAAAGTATAATGTGTGGTTAAACAATATTTATGTTTTAATCGATGACCACTGTCACAACATAGACACAAACGGACAAACATAAAATTATGAGGAAAGTGATGATCAGGTCACGGGTCTGATTAGGCCACGATGAATACAAAGGGAGCTACATCTCTGTGTCCTTGAGGAAGACCCTGAACCCTTACGGTGTCACTCGCTGGATGAGACTGCCAAATTAGAGACAGCTTTTGGAGATTAAGGTTAAAAAAAAAAAAAAAGAGACATAAAGCTTCACTGTGGAGCTTTTTACGGTGATGCAGTGAAATGTGCAGTTCCTGGTATCCGCCTTGATCTTAATAAGATCCTGACCCAATATTTGTCTCATTTTCTTGAGAAATGAAGTCATCCAATTTAATCACAGTAATTTCAATGTAATATTTAATGTCTATAAGTTAAGAATTACCTAAGACTAACCAATTAAAATTTTACTTGTAGTAAAAGGAAATCCTGACATTAAGTCTGTGTGTTTTTGAAAAAAAAAAAAAAAAAAAAAAAACTATGCCAACTTTAAATGACATCACAAATGCATCTCTGGGACTTGTAACATTCTGTTAGATCTTGACAAGTTCACACACGTCACTCTTAAAAAGTATGCAAGTAGGTAGTAGTTGACCTTTTAT